>NW_017973483.1:0-21250 GCF_001876935.1 Asparagus officinalis
CAATGAACAGTCGAGTCATAATGGGATCGTTTCCCACTATGTGTCTAGTTTGCGCCTGGAAGTAGTAGAGGTGCTGGGTAGGAGAACCCTTGCCATTGAACTATAGGAGGTCCAGCGGCTCGAACTTTGCCGGGTAGGAGACCGCATCCCATTCAATTGGATACGGTCTGACAACCCCCAGCTTGTTCACATGCTTCTGGAGCTTCAAGGCATCGAGTTGACTTTGGAGATCGTCAAACCTCTTGTCTCTTGGGTTATGGCCCGAAGATGACGCTCCTCTAGATGACTCGGATGAGGAGTGAGAAGGAGTAGGCACCCGCTCTTTGTGCTTCAAGGATTTATGCGAAGCCCGCGAAGTCCTCTCTCTCTTCCTCTTTTTCTCGCTCAGGAGCTGCTCCATCATCTCCTTTAGGGAGTCGATGGTTGCTTGTTGCTCGTCGAGCCTCCTAGACATCTCCTCAGGGATGTCGGTCATGTGCACACTCACGTGCCTGCCTCGAATTGAGCTTGAAGTCTGCGACGTTGCCGTTGCCGAGCAATCGTCGTCATCGTTGTCAGAGACTGACGTCAGACCCGCGCCGGCAAACGGGGTGGCCACCCCTATTTGAGCGTGAGCGTGTTGGCGAGGTTCAGGCTGGCAAGGTTCGCCCGTCAGGCGAGATTGGTACAGTGTGCCTGTGCTTGTCTGACGAGTTGTTGCTTCACATTTCTGGCGAACTTGGGCCGTCAGGCGAGCTTGGTGAAGTTCGCTTGTTTGACGAAGCCCTCTTAAACTGCAGAGTTCGCCAGGTGCCCTTGGTTCGCCAAAATTAAGCATCTTGCTCACAGAGTGGGGCTCGCCTAAACTGCTAAGCTCGCCCGATTTGAGCGGTTCGCCAAAAATGGAAACCTGGCTCAAGAGGTTGGGCTTGCCTAAGCCGTTAGGCTCACCCGATTTGAGCGGTTCGCCCGTACTAGGAACCTGGCTCAAGAAGTGGAGCTCGCCTAAACCGTTAGGTTCGCCTGATTTGAGCGGTTCGCCGAAACTGGGAACCTGGCTCGAAGAGATGGGTTCGCCTAAACTGATAGGCTTGCCCGATTTGAGCGGTTCGCCCGTACTGGGAACCTAGCTCAAGAGGTTGATTCCTCTCAAGCCAGAATGATAATTCAGGCTGTCGTGGGAGATGAGGGATTGTGCCTCGAGACGAACGAGAGCTTTTCGTCGCCGCTGTTTGGATCTTTTTGAACGAGGAGCGTTCATGTCGACGACGGAGACGTATTCTGCGTCGACACAAATGGTTGATTCCTCTTGCACAGGGGTCTGCGAGGATCGTTCATCGACCCACCCAGCAGCTCCTAGACCCGCATTCTCGAATCTCGGCTCGGCCTCAACTGGTTCGGGGGGAAAAGAACCCCCTGCCTCGGCTTGGGCAGATCCCTCAGGCTTGGTTGCCTCGGCCTCTTGGGGCTGGGCCACCCGCACGACTCTGCAACCATCGCGAGATGTATTGCTGCGAGAAGAGGACGATTGTAAGTACCCTTCGAATTTGATCACAAGGGACTCAACAGTAGTCCCTGCAGCAACTTCGTCAGACTGCGCCACCACCAATTCATCTGAATGAACGGATTCTCCCACTGTGGTCGCCATCTTCTGTAGGGTGAAAATTTGATTCTTCCGAAGAAAGGAGTTTCGTTTGTATTTATAAGAAAGCTTATTACAAACTAACAAATCAAATGTTTACAACAGAAGCAGAGGGAAGGCCCTCTTTGTTTTGTGTGGGGACTTTAGGTGGCGATAGGATGCCTCGCTCGGTGCTCGTGCCGAGTCTGCTTCCCTTGGACGATCCGATCGAAGTTGATGCCGGAGCCGGAGCTTCGGTTCTCAAATGAGGGAGCCTTTGGCAAAGGTCCAGGTTCAACCTTTGGGAGATTAGCCAGCAGAATATGCAACGGCCAATCCCCCTTCTTCATGCTGCTGAAGATGGGTTTTAACAGGCAAGGGATGGCATGGGCTCTCCCTTGATTCATGGGATTTGACCACTAATAGAGGTGAGGGAGATAGCTTGACTGCTCCTTGAATTATGGGATGTGACCACACGTTGTTCGGAGACGTCCTGCTGTTCATTCGTACCGTCAATGGTCATTCGAAGAGCTGTGCTCTGCATCACGCTACATAGGAGTGGGAAAGCCCCTCCTCGTATGCGTGACAACGGCTGTCAGATGCTTGCGTGGATCTGACCAACCACCGAGCGTTGGCGGCTCTCGTCCCTTCACCTGGACAACTGAGGTGAGCCGCATTTATGAGGGTGCAGGCTGTTTCGGCGCCTGTCCGCTCATTCGTACTGTGGACGGCCATCTGACGGGCCTGGAGTATTGTGCCCTCTCCCTTGATTTGTGGGATTTGACCACTGATGTAACTGTTCCCATACTCCAAGTGGGCAGTTGACAGTGAGCTGGCGAGTCTGCAGCTTGGGTCTGCAGGCGAGCTTAGGACTGCAGGCAGACTTGGGTCTGCAGGCGAGCTTGCAGGCGAACTGGGTCTGCAGGTGAGTTTGGGACTGCAGGCGGACTTGGGTCTGCAGGCGAGCTAGCAGGCGAACTGGGTTTGCAGGCGAGCTCAGGTGCGCAGGCAGACTTGGGTCTGCAGGCGGATTTGGGACTGCAGGCGAATTTGAGTTGCAGGCGAGCTCCTGAGCATGGATTGAAGAATAGGCCGTAACTTTCAAACCGTAAGTCGGAATTGGACGAATTATATATGAAAATCGCCTATCTCGACGAGATGGAGCCATCCGAACCAAGCCGATTCGCTTCCTCCGTTTTGCCAAATTCCTTACGGTTTGGGAGATATCTGCGTTTTCCCCTTTTTCGCTATTTCGGGTGAGGTTTTAGCAGTTTTGTTCTGAACTTCTCTGATAAGGATTTAAAGGCAATTTTTATTGCCTACAAAACCCCCTCCAAAGTTTTCAGACCTGAATCAGGCCGCATGGGGTCTGGAACACTTTGGATATGAAGTCCCGTAAAGTGATCCCTGCTCTTCACTCGCAGCTGATGATCGCCTTCTAGGATTTTGAGCAAACCCTCAGCTATCAACGGACTTGATTTGTCTTTACCAACTGCCGTTTGAGTTGGACTAGCCATGCTCTTGCCCTTAGCATGGTAAGTTGTCGAGGAGTCTCTCTTAGGCTCAATGCTAAAATTTCTCCTCTATCCTTAGCCTTTCGAGGCGTTTGGATTTAAGGGAGCAGTTTAACCTCGTATACCAGTCGGAGGGTAGGAGCAGTTTAGACTCATGCACCAGTTGGAGTGTAAGGGGGCAGTTTAGACTCATGCACCAGTTGGAGTCTAGGGGGGAAGCTTATCTTAGGGCAAAGATGAAGACGAACCCTGATTTGTCTTCTCTTGGGGCAAAGACGAACCCTGAAATAGCAGCACATCGCATAGTAGGCCACTATCAAACAACAACGCCTTTTATGGGAAAGACGGTGCTGGGAGAATCAAATCGTTCAGGGACGTATGAGTGTGACGATTGATTGGACAACATCATTTGCGGGAATGATGGTGTCGGCTATCAGAGGTAATCGTTAACATGATAGGGATTGCCGCGATCGGAGCGACTTTGAGGACCTACCATCCTTTTGAAGAGGATTGGTAAGTTGATTTGTCAGAGGTGACCGTTAACATGACAGTGGGGGTCCCGCCATCCTATTGAAGAGGATTGGCGGGGGATTGTGGCTTTGGTCCTAACTATCTGAAGGTTTGACCAAGTGGGAGTTTGATGCAGCCCACCTGAACTGCTAGTCTCGCCTGTTTTGAGCGGTTCGCCATAACCGGGAACCTGGCTCAAGAAGTGGGGCTCGCCTAAACTGTTAAACTTGCCTGATTTGAGCGGTTCGCCGAAACTGGGAACCTGGCTCAAAGAGATGGGCTCGCCTAAACTGTTAAGCTCGCCTGATTTGAGCGGTTCGCCGAAACTGGGAACCTGGCTCAAAGAGATGGGCTCGCCTAAACTGTTAAGCTCGCCTGATTTGAGCGGTTCGCCGAAACTGGGAACCTGGCTCAAAGAGATGGGGCTCGCCTAAGCTGTTAAGCTCGCCTGATTTGAGCGGTTCGCCGAAACTGGGAACCTGGCTCAAAGAGATGGGGCTCGCCTAAGCTGTTAAGCTCGCCTGATTTGAGCGGTTCGCCGAAACTGGGAACCTGGCTCAAAGAGATGAGCTCGCCTCAACTGTTAAGCTCGCCTGATTTGAGCGGTTCGCCGAAACTGGGAACCTGGCTCAAAGAGATGAGCTCGCCTCAACTGTTAAGCTCGCCTGATTTGAGCGGTTCGCCGAAACTGGGAACCTGGCTCAAAGAGATGAGCTCGCCTCAACTGTTAAGCTCGCCTGATTTGAGCGGTTCGCCGAAACTGGGAACCTGGCTCAAAGAGATGAGCTCGCCTCAACTGTTAAGCTCGCCTGATTTGAGCGGTTCGCCGAAACTGGGAACCTGGCTCAAAGAGATGAGCTCGCCTCAACTGTTAAGCTCGCCTGATTTGAGCGGTTCGCCGAAACTGGGAACCTGGCTCAAAGAGATGAGCTCGCCTCAACTGTTAAGCTCGCCTGATTTGAGCGGTTCGCCGAAACTGGGAACCTGGCTCAAAGAGATGAGCTCGCCTCAACTGTTAAGCTCGCCTGATTTGAGCGGTTCGCCGAAACTGGGAACCTGGCTCAAAGAGATGAGCTCGCCTCAACTGTTAAGCTCGCCTGATTTGAGCGGTTCGCCGAAACTGGGAACCTGGCTCAAAGAGATGAGCTCGCCTCAACTGTTAAGCTCGCCTGATTTGAGCGGTTCGCCGAAACTGGGAACCTGGCTCAAAGAGATGAGCTCGCCTCAACTGTTAAGCTCGCCTGATTTGAGCGGTTCGCCGAAACTGGGAACCTGGCTCAAAGAGATGAGCTCGCCTCAACTGTTAAGCTCGCCTGATTTGAGCGGTTCGCCGAAACTGGGAACCTGGCTCAAAGAGATGAGCTCGCCTCAACTGTTAAGCTCGCCTGATTTGAGCGGTTCGCCGAAACTGGGAACCTGGCTCAAAGAGATGAGCTCGCCTCAACTGTTAAGCTCGCCTGATTTGAGCGGTTCGCCGAAACTGGGAACCTGGCTCAAAGAGATGAGCTCGCCTCAACTGTTAAGCTCGCCTGATTTGAGCGGTTCGCCGAAACTGGGAACCTGGCTCAAAGAGATGAGCTCGCCTCAACTGTTAAGCTCGCCTGATTTGAGCGGTTCGCCGAAACTGGGAACCTGGCTCAAAGAGATGAGCTCGCCTCAACTGTTAAGCTCGCCTGATTTGAGCGGTTCGCCGAAACTGGGAACCTGGCTCAAAGAGATGAGCTCGCCTCAACTGTTAAGCTCGCCTGATTTGAGCGGTTCGCCGAAACTGGGAACCTGGCTCAAAGAGATGAGCTCGCCTCAACTGTTAAGCTCGCCTGATTTGAGCGGTTCGCCGAAACTGGGAACCTGGCTCAAAGAGATGAGCTCGCCTCAACTGTTAAGCTCGCCTGATTTGAGCGGTTCGCCGAAACTGGGAACCTGGCTCAAAGAGATGAGCTCGCCTCAACTGTTAAGCTCGCCTGATTTGAGCGGTTCGCCGAAACTGGGAACCTGGCTCAAAGAGATGAGCTCGCCTCAACTGTTAAGCTCGCCTGATTTGAGCGGTTCGCCGAAACTGGGAACCTGGCTCAAAGAGATGAGCTCGCCTCAACTGTTAAGCTCGCCTGATTTGAGCGGTTCGCCGAAACTGGGAACCTGGCTCAAAGAGATGAGCTCGCCTCAACTGTTAAGCTCGCCTGATTTGAGCGGTTCGCCGAAACTGGGAACCTGGCTCAAAGAGATGAGCTCGCCTCAACTGTTAAGCTCGCCTGATTTGAGCGGTTCGCCGAAACTGGGAACCTGGCTCAAAGAGATGAGCTCGCCTCAACTGTTAAGCTCGCCTGATTTGAGCGGTTCGCCGAAACTGGGAACCTGGCTCAAAGAGATGAGCTCGCCTCAACTGTTAAGCTCGCCTGATTTGAGCGGTTCGCCGAAACTGGGAACCTGGCTCAAAGAGATGAGCTCGCCTCAACTGTTAAGCTCGCCTGATTTGAGCGGTTCGCCGAAACTGGGAACCTGGCTCAAAGAGATGAGCTCGCCTCAACTGTTAAGCTCGCCTGATTTGAGCGGTTCGCCGAAACTGGGAACCTGGCTCAAAGAGATGAGCTCGCCTCAACTGTTAAGCTCGCCTGATTTGAGCGGTTCGCCGAAACTGGGAACCTGGCTCAAAGAGATGAGCTCGCCTCAACTGTTAAGCTCGCCTGATTTGAGCGGTTCGCCGAAACTGGGAACCTGGCTCAAAGAGATGAGCTCGCCTCAACTGTTAAGCTCGCCTGATTTGAGCGGTTCGCCGAAACTGGGAACCTGGCTCAAAGAGATGAGCTCGCCTCAACTGTTAAGCTCGCCTGATTTGAGCGGTTCGCCGAAACTGGGAACCTGGCTCAAAGAGATGAGCTCGCCTCAACTGTTAAGCTCGCCTGATTTGAGCGGTTCGCCGAAACTGGGAACCTGGCTCAAAGAGATGAGCTCGCCTCAACTGTTAAGCTCGCCTGATTTGAGCGGTTCGCCGAAACTGGGAACCTGGCTCAAAGAGATGAGCTCGCCTCAACTGTTAAGCTCGCCTGATTTGAGCGGTTCGCCGAAACTGGGAACCTGGCTCAAAGAGATGAGCTCGCCTCAACTGTTAAGCTCGCCTGATTTGAGCGGTTCGCCGAAACTGGGAACCTGGCTCAAAGAGATGAGCTCGCCTCAACTGTTAAGCTCGCCTGATTTGAGCGGTTCGCCGAAACTGGGAACCTGGCTCAAAGAGATGAGCTCGCCTCAACTGTTAAGCTCGCCTGATTTGAGCGGTTCGCCGAAACTGGGAACCTGGCTCAAAGAGATGAGCTCGCCTCAACTGTTAAGCTCGCCTGATTTGAGCGGTTCGCCGAAACTGGGAACCTGGCTCAAAGAGATGAGCTCGCCTCAACTGTTAAGCTCGCCTGATTTGAGCGGTTCGCCGAAACTGGGAACCTGGCTCAAAGAGATGAGCTCGCCTCAACTGTTAAGCTCGCCTGATTTGAGCGGTTCGCCGAAACTGGGAACCTGGCTCAAAGAGATGAGCTCGCCTCAACTGTTAAGCTCGCCTGATTTGAGCGGTTCGCCGAAACTGGGAACCTGGCTCAAAGAGATGAGCTCGCCTCAACTGTTAAGCTCGCCTGATTTGAGCGGTTCGCCGAAACTGGGAACCTGGCTCAAAGAGATGAGCTCGCCTCAACTGTTAAGCTCGCCTGATTTGAGCGGTTCGCCGAAACTGGGAACCTGGCTCAAAGAGATGAGCTCGCCTCAACTGTTAAGCTCGCCTGATTTGAGCGGTTCGCCGAAACTGGGAACCTGGCTCAAAGAGATGAGCTCGCCTCAACTGTTAAGCTCGCCTGATTTGAGCGGTTCGCCGAAACTGGGAACCTGGCTCAAAGAGATGAGCTCGCCTCAACTGTTAAGCTCGCCTGATTTGAGCGGTTCGCCGAAACTGGGAACCTGGCTCAAAGAGATGAGCTCGCCTCAACTGTTAAGCTCGCCTGATTTGAGCGGTTCGCCGAAACTGGGAACCTGGCTCAAAGAGATGAGCTCGCCTCAACTGTTAAGCTCGCCTGATTTGAGCGGTTCGCCGAAACTGGGAACCTGGCTCAAAGAGATGAGCTCGCCTCAACTGTTAAGCTCGCCTGATTTGAGCGGTTCGCCGAAACTGGGAACCTGGCTCAAAGAGATGAGCTCGCCTCAACTGTTAAGCTCGCCTGATTTGAGCGGTTCGCCGAAACTGGGAACCTGGCTCAAAGAGATGAGCTCGCCTCAACTGTTAAGCTCGCCTGATTTGAGCGGTTCGCCGAAACTGGGAACCTGGCTCAAAGAGATGAGCTCGCCTCAACTGTTAAGCTCGCCTGATTTGAGCGGTTCGCCGAAACTGGGAACCTGGCTCAAAGAGATGAGCTCGCCTCAACTGTTAAGCTCGCCTGATTTGAGCGGTTCGCCGAAACTGGGAACCTGGCTCAAAGAGATGAGCTCGCCTCAACTGTTAAGCTCGCCTGATTTGAGCGGTTCGCCGAAACTGGGAACCTGGCTCAAAGAGATGAGCTCGCCTCAACTGTTAAGCTCGCCTGATTTGAGCGGTTCGCCGAAACTGGGAACCTGGCTCAAAGAGATGAGCTCGCCTCAACTGTTAAGCTCGCCTGATTTGAGCGGTTCGCCGAAACTGGGAACCTGGCTCAAAGAGATGAGCTCGCCTCAACTGTTAAGCTCGCCTGATTTGAGCGGTTCGCCGAAACTGGGAACCTGGCTCAAAGAGATGAGCTCGCCTCAACTGTTAAGCTCGCCTGATTTGAGCGGTTCGCCGAAACTGGGAACCTGGCTCAAAGAGATGAGCTCGCCTCAACTGTTAAGCTCGCCTGATTTGAGCGGTTCGCCGAAACTGGGAACCTGGCTCAAAGAGATGAGCTCGCCTCAACTGTTAAGCTCGCCTGATTTGAGCGGTTCGCCGAAACTGGGAACCTGGCTCAAAGAGATGAGCTCGCCTCAACTGTTAAGCTCGCCTGATTTGAGCGGTTCGCCGAAACTGGGAACCTGGCTCAAAGAGATGAGCTCGCCTCAACTGTTAAGCTCGCCTGATTTGAGCGGTTCGCCGAAACTGGGAACCTGGCTCAAAGAGATGAGCTCGCCTCAACTGTTAAGCTCGCCTGATTTGAGCGGTTCGCCGAAACTGGGAACCTGGCTCAAAGAGATGAGCTCGCCTCAACTGTTAAGCTCGCCTGATTTGAGCGGTTCGCCGAAACTGGGAACCTGGCTCAAAGAGATGAGCTCGCCTCAACTGTTAAGCTCGCCTGATTTGAGCGGTTCGCCGAAACTGGGAACCTGGCTCAAAGAGATGAGCTCGCCTCAACTGTTAAGCTCGCCTGATTTGAGCGGTTCGCCGAAACTGGGAACCTGGCTCAAAGAGATGAGCTCGCCTCAACTGTTAAGCTCGCCTGATTTGAGCGGTTCGCCGAAACTGGGAACCTGGCTCAAAGAGATGAGCTCGCCTCAACTGTTAAGCTCGCCTGATTTGAGCGGTTCGCCGAAACTGGGAACCTGGCTCAAAGAGATGAGCTCGCCTCAACTGTTAAGCTCGCCTGATTTGAGCGGTTCGCCGAAACTGGGAACCTGGCTCAAAGAGATGAGCTCGCCTCAACTGTTAAGCTCGCCTGATTTGAGCGGTTCGCCGAAACTGGGAACCTGGCTCAAAGAGATGAGCTCGCCTCAACTGTTAAGCTCGCCTGATTTGAGCGGTTCGCCGAAACTGGGAACCTGGCTCAAAGAGATGAGCTCGCCTCAACTGTTAAGCTCGCCTGATTTGAGCGGTTCGCCGAAACTGGGAACCTGGCTCAAAGAGATGAGCTCGCCTCAACTGTTAAGCTCGCCTGATTTGAGCGGTTCGCCGAAACTGGGAACCTGGCTCAAAGAGATGAGCTCGCCTCAACTGTTAAGCTCGCCTGATTTGAGCGGTTCGCCGAAACTGGGAACCTGGCTCAAAGAGATGAGCTCGCCTCAACTGTTAAGCTCGCCTGATTTGAGCGGTTCGCCGAAACTGGGAACCTGGCTCAAAGAGATGAGCTCGCCTCAACTGTTAAGCTCGCCTGATTTGAGCGGTTCGCCGAAACTGGGAACCTGGCTCAAAGAGATGAGCTCGCCTCAACTGTTAAGCTCGCCTGATTTGAGCGGTTCGCCGAAACTGGGAACCTGGCTCAAAGAGATGAGCTCGCCTCAACTGTTAAGCTCGCCTGATTTGAGCGGTTCGCCGAAACTGGGAACCTGGCTCAAAGAGATGAGCTCGCCTCAACTGTTAAGCTCGCCTGATTTGAGCGGTTCGCCGAAACTGGGAACCTGGCTCAAAGAGATGAGCTCGCCTCAACTGTTAAGCTCGCCTGATTTGAGCGGTTCGCCGAAACTGGGAACCTGGCTCAAAGAGATGAGCTCGCCTCAACTGTTAAGCTCGCCTGATTTGAGCGGTTCGCCGAAACTGGGAACCTGGCTCAAAGAGATGAGCTCGCCTCAACTGTTAAGCTCGCCTGATTTGAGCGGTTCGCCGAAACTGGGAACCTGGCTCAAAGAGATGAGCTCGCCTCAACTGTTAAGCTCGCCTGATTTGAGCGGTTCGCCGAAACTGGGAACCTGGCTCAAAGAGATGAGCTCGCCTCAACTGTTAAGCTCGCCTGATTTGAGCGGTTCGCCGAAACTGGGAACCTGGCTCAAAGAGATGAGCTCGCCTCAACTGTTAAGCTCGCCTGATTTGAGCGGTTCGCCGAAACTGGGAACCTGGCTCAAAGAGATGAGCTCGCCTCAACTGTTAAGCTCGCCTGATTTGAGCGGTTCGCCGAAACTGGGAACCTGGCTCAAAGAGATGAGCTCGCCTCAACTGTTAAGCTCGCCTGATTTGAGCGGTTCGCCGAAACTGGGAACCTGGCTCAAAGAGATGAGCTCGCCTCAACTGTTAAGCTCGCCTGATTTGAGCGGTTCGCCGAAACTGGGAACCTGGCTCAAAGAGATGAGCTCGCCTCAACTGTTAAGCTCGCCTGATTTGAGCGGTTCGCCGAAACTGGGAACCTGGCTCAAAGAGATGAGCTCGCCTCAACTGTTAAGCTCGCCTGATTTGAGCGGTTCGCCGAAACTGGGAACCTGGCTCAAAGAGATGAGCTCGCCTCAACTGTTAAGCTCGCCTGATTTGAGCGGTTCGCCGAAACTGGGAACCTGGCTCAAAGAGATGAGCTCGCCTCAACTGTTAAGCTCGCCTGATTTGAGCGGTTCGCCGAAACTGGGAACCTGGCTCAAAGAGATGAGCTCGCCTCAACTGTTAAGCTCGCCTGATTTGAGCGGTTCGCCGAAACTGGGAACCTGGCTCAAAGAGATGAGCTCGCCTCAACTGTTAAGCTCGCCTGATTTGAGCGGTTCGCCGAAACTGGGAACCTGGCTCAAAGAGATGAGCTCGCCTCAACTGTTAAGCTCGCCTGATTTGAGCGGTTCGCCGAAACTGGGAACCTGGCTCAAAGAGATGAGCTCGCCTCAACTGTTAAGCTCGCCTGATTTGAGCGGTTCGCCGAAACTGGGAACCTGGCTCAAAGAGATGAGCTCGCCTCAACTGTTAAGCTCGCCTGATTTGAGCGGTTCGCCGAAACTGGGAACCTGGCTCAAAGAGATGAGCTCGCCTCAACTGTTAAGCTCGCCTGATTTGAGCGGTTCGCCGAAACTGGGAACCTGGCTCAAAGAGATGAGCTCGCCTCAACTGTTAAGCTCGCCTGATTTGAGCGGTTCGCCGAAACTGGGAACCTGGCTCAAAGAGATGAGCTCGCCTCAACTGTTAAGCTCGCCTGATTTGAGCGGTTCGCCGAAACTGGGAACCTGGCTCAAAGAGATGAGCTCGCCTCAACTGTTAAGCTCGCCTGATTTGAGCGGTTCGCCGAAACTGGGAACCTGGCTCAAAGAGATGAGCTCGCCTCAACTGTTAAGCTCGCCTGATTTGAGCGGTTCGCCGAAACTGGGAACCTGGCTCAAAGAGATGAGCTCGCCTCAACTGTTAAGCTCGCCTGATTTGAGCGGTTCGCCGAAACTGGGAACCTGGCTCAAAGAGATGAGCTCGCCTCAACTGTTAAGCTCGCCTGATTTGAGCGGTTCGCCGAAACTGGGAACCTGGCTCAAAGAGATGAGCTCGCCTCAACTGTTAAGCTCGCCTGATTTGAGCGGTTCGCCGAAACTGGGAACCTGGCTCAAAGAGATGAGCTCGCCTCAACTGTTAAGCTCGCCTGATTTGAGCGGTTCGCCGAAACTGGGAACCTGGCTCAAAGAGATGAGCTCGCCTCAACTGTTAAGCTCGCCTGATTTGAGCGGTTCGCCGAAACTGGGAACCTGGCTCAAAGAGATGAGCTCGCCTCAACTGTTAAGCTCGCCTGATTTGAGCGGTTCGCCGAAACTGGGAACCTGGCTCAAAGAGATGAGCTCGCCTCAACTGTTAAGCTCGCCTGATTTGAGCGGTTCGCCGAAACTGGGAACCTGGCTCAAAGAGATGAGCTCGCCTCAACTGTTAAGCTCGCCTGATTTGAGCGGTTCGCCGAAACTGGGAACCTGGCTCAAAGAGATGAGCTCGCCTCAACTGTTAAGCTCGCCTGATTTGAGCGGTTCGCCGAAACTGGGAACCTGGCTCAAAGAGATGAGCTCGCCTCAACTGTTAAGCTCGCCTGATTTGAGCGGTTCGCCGAAACTGGGAACCTGGCTCAAAGAGATGAGCTCGCCTCAACTGTTAAGCTCGCCTGATTTGAGCGGTTCGCCGAAACTGGGAACCTGGCTCAAAGAGATGAGCTCGCCTCAACTGTTAAGCTCGCCTGATTTGAGCGGTTCGCCGAAACTGGGAACCTGGCTCAAAGAGATGAGCTCGCCTCAACTGTTAAGCTCGCCTGATTTGAGCGGTTCGCCGAAACTGGGAACCTGGCTCAAAGAGATGAGCTCGCCTCAACTGTTAAGCTCGCCTGATTTGAGCGGTTCGCCGAAACTGGGAACCTGGCTCAAAGAGATGAGCTCGCCTCAACTGTTAAGCTCGCCTGATTTGAGCGGTCAGGTGCCCTTGGTTCGCCAAAATTGAACACCTTGCTCACAGAGTGGGACTCGCCTAAACTGCTAGGCTCGCCCGATTTGAGCGGTTCGCCAAAACTGGGAACCTGGCTCAAGAGATTGGGCTTGCCTAAGCCGTTAGGCTCGCCTGATTTGAGCGGTTCGCCGAAGCTGGGAACCTGGCTCAAAGAGATGGGTTCGCCTAAACTGCTAGGCTCGCCCGATTCGAGCGGTTCGCCAAAAATGGGAACCTGGCTCAAGAGGTTGATTCGCCTCAAGCCTGAATAATAATTCAGGCTGTCGTGGGGGATGAGGGATTGCGCCTCGAGACGAGCGAGAGCTTTTCGTCGCCGCTGTTTGGATCTTTTTGAACGAGGAGCGTTCATGTCGACGACGGAGGCGTATTCTGCGTCGACACAAATGGTTGATTCCTCTTGCACAGGGGTCTGCGAGGATCGTTCATCGACCCATTCAGCAGCCCCTAGACCTGCATTCTCGAATCTCGGCTCGGCCTCAACTGGTTCGGGGGGAAAAGAACCCCCTGCCTCGGCTTGGGTAGATCCCTCAGGCTTGGTTGCCTCAGCCTCTTGGGGCTGGGCCACCCGCACGACTCTGCAACCATCGCGAGATGTATTGCTGCGAGAAGAGGACGATTGTAAGTACCCTTCGAATTTGATCACAAGGGACTCAACAGTAGTCCCTGCAGCAACTTCGTCAGACTGCGCCACCACCAATTCATCTGAATGAACGGATTCTCCCACTGTGGTCGCCATCTTCTGTAGGGTGAAAATTTGATTCTTCCGAAGAAAGGAGTTTCGTTTGTATTTATAAGAAAGCTTATTACAAACTAACAAATCAAATGTTTACAACAGAAGCAGAGGGAAGGCCCTCTTTGTTTTGTGTGGGGACTTTAGGTGGCGATAGGATGCCTCGCTCGGTGCTCGTGCCGAGTCTGCTTCCCTTGGACGATCCGATCGAAGTTGATGCCGGAGCCGGAGCTTCGGTTCTCAAATGAGGGAGCCTTTGGCAAAGGTCCAGGTTCAACCTTTGGGAGATTAGCCAGCAGAATATGCAACGGCCAATCCCCCTTCTTCATGCTGCTGAAGATGGGTTTTAACAGGCAAGGGATGGCATGGGCTATCCCTTGATTCATGGGATTTGACCACTAATAGAGGTGAGGGAGATAGCTTGACTGCTCCTTGAATTATGGGATGTGACCACACGTTGTTCGGAGACGTCCTGCTGTTCATTCGTACCGTCAATGGTCATTCGAAGAGCTGTGCTCTGCATCACGCTACATAGGAGTGGGAAAGCCCCTCCTCGTATGCGTGACAACGGCTGTCAGATGCTTGCGTGGATCTGACCAACCACCGAGCGTTGGCGGCTCTCGTCCCTTCACCTGGACAACTGAGGTGAGCCGCATTTATGAGGGTGCAGGCTGTTTCGGCGCCTGTCCGCTCATTCGTACTGTGGACGGCCATCTGACGGGCCTGGAGTATTGTGCCCTCTCCCTTGATTTGTGGGATTTGACCACTGATGTAACTGTTCCCATACTCCAAGTGGGCAGTTGACAGTGAGCTGGCGAGTCTGCAGCTTGGGTCTGCAGGCGAGCTTGCAGGCGAACTGGGTCTGCAGGTGAGTTTGGGACTGCAGGCGGACTTGGGTCTGCAGGCGAGCTAGCAGGCGAACTGGGTTTGCAGGCGAGCTCAGGTGCGCAGGCAGACTTGGGTCTGCAGGCGGATTTGGGACTGCAGGCGAATTTGAGTTGCAGGCGAGCTCCTGAGCATGGATTGAAGAATAGGCCGTAACTTTCAAACCGTAAGTCGGAATTGGACGAATTATATATGAAAATCGCCTATCTCGACGAGATGGAGCCATCCGAACCGAGCCGAAGGCTTCGGTTCGCTTCCTCCGTTTTGCCAAATTCCTTACGGTTTGGGAGATATCTGCGTTTTCCCCTTTTTCTGCTATTTCGGGCGAGGTTTTAGCAGTTTTGTTCTGAACTTCTCTGATAAGGATTTAAAGGCAATTTTTATTGCCTACAAAACCCCCTCCAAAGTTTTCAGACCTGAATCAGGCCGCATGGGGTCTGGAACACTTTGGATATGAAGTCCCGTAAAGTGATCCCTGCTCTTCACTCGCAGCTGATGATCGCCTTCTAGGATTTTGAGCAAACCCTCAGCTATCAACGGACTTGATTTGTCTTTACCAACTGCCGTTTGAGTTGGACTAGCCATGCTCTTGCCCTTAGCATGGTAAGTTGTTGAGGAGTTTCTTTTAGGCTCAATGCTAAAATTTCTCCTCTATCCTTAGCCTTTCGAGGCATTTGGATTAAGAGTGTAGGGAGCAGTTTAGACTCATGCACCAGTTGGAGTATAAGGGGGCAGTTTAGACTCATGCACCAGTCGGAGTATAAGGGGGCAGTTTAAACTCATGCACCAGTTGGAGTGTAAGGGGGAAACTTGTCTTCTCTTAGGGCAAAGATGAAGACGAACCCTGATTTGTCTTCTCTTGGGGCAAAGACGAACCCTGAAATAGCAGCACATCGCATAGTAGGCCACTATCAAACAACAACGCCTTTTATGGGAAAGACGGTGCTGGGAGAATCAAATCGTTCAGGGACGTATGAGTATGACGACTGATCGGACAACGTCATTTGCGGGAATGACGGTGTCGGCTATCAGAGGTAATCGTTAACGTGATAGGAATTGCCGCGATCGGAGCGACTTTGAGGACCTACCATCCTTTTGAAGAGGATTGGTAAGTTGATTTTGTCAGAGGTGTAGTGTTAACATGACAGTGGGAGTTTATTGCGATTTGAGCAACTCTATGGACCTACCATCCTATTGAAGAGGACTGGTAAGTTGATTTGTCAGAGGTAACTGTTAACGTGACAGTGGGGGTCCCGCCATCCTATTGAAGAGGATTGGCGGGGGATTGTGGCTTTGGTCCTAACTATCTGAAGGTTTGACCAAGTGGGAGTTTGATGCAGCCCACCTGAACTGCTAGTCTCGCCTGTTTTGAGCGGTTCGCCATAAATGAAAACCAGGCTCAAGAAGTGGGGCTCACCTAACTGTTAGGCTCGCCTGATTTGAGCGGTTCGCCCGTACTGGGAACCTGGCTCAAGAAGTGGAAGTGTGGGGAATAGTTTAACCTCTTATACCAGTTGGAGGATCAGAAGAAGCAGTTTATACTCGTGTACTTGTCGGAGTGTTAAGGGAGCAGTTTAAACTCATGCACCAGTTGGAGTGTCAGAAGAAGCAGTTTATACTCGTGTACTTGTCGGAGTGTTAAGGGAGCAGTTTAAACTCATGCACCAGTTGGAGTGTCAGAAGAAGCAGTTTATACTCGTGTACTTGTCGGAGTGTTAAGGGAGCAGTTTAAACTCATGCACCAGTTGGAGTGTCGAAGAACTATCAGAGGTGATTGTTAACGTGATAGCTTTGTAGGCCCGTCGTCCTATTGAAGAGGATCGACGGGAGATTGTCAGAGGTGTAGTGTTAACTTGACAAGATTGTCGCGATTAGAGCGACTATGTGGGCCCGCCGTCCTGTTGAAGAGGATCAACGGGGGAAATTTGGAGGATATGAGGGATCGGTCTCCACTACCAAGGCATCTTGGTCATCATCCCCTCGAAATTCATGCGGGTCTTCGTCACCCATATGCTTGAGCATGCTCTCGACTTGTTCTCCTTGGCGGAGTAAGTCTTTCCATGAGCGAGCTTCAACAGCGCCCATATTGGACAGAACGCTGATGGAGAGATTGTTCCGGCACATCTCGATGAGCGTGGCCTCGGAAACTCGATCGCGGGAATGCAACGATCGGTTTCTGAATCTCTTGACAAAGCTGCTTACAGACTCTGTCTTCCTCTGCTTCACAGTTAGCAGGGTGGCCATAGATACTTCTGTGTCATCATCGAAGAATCTGGCCACGAAGAGCCTTTCCATGTCCTTCCAGCAGGTGATGGACCCAGGCTCCAATCTGCGAAACCATTCAAAAGCGACCCCCTTGAGGGTACCAATGAACAGTCGAGTCATAATGGGATCGTTTCCCACTATGTGTCCAGTTTGCGCCTGGAAGTAGTAGATGTGCTGGGTAGGAGAACCCTTTCCATTGAACTGCAGGAGGTCCAGCGGCTCGAACTTTGCCGGGTAGGAGACCGCATCCCATTCAATTGGATACGGTCTGACAACCCCCAGCTTGTTCGCATGCTTCTGGAGCTTCAAGGCGTCGAGTTGACTTTGGAGATCGTCAAACCTCTTGTCTCTTGGGTTATGGCCCGAAGATGACGCTCCTCTAGATGACTCGGATGAGGAGTGAGAAGGAGTAGGCACCCGCTCTTTGTGCTTCAAGGATTTATGCGAAGCCCGCGAAGTCCTCTCTCTCTTCCTCTTCTTCTCGCTCAGGAGCTGCTCCAACATCTCCTTCAGGGAGTCGATGGTTGCTTGTTGCTCGTCGAGCCTCCTAGACATCTCCTCAGGGATGTCAGTCATGTGCACATTTGTGTGCTTGCCCTGAACTGAGCTTGAAGTCTCCGACATTGCCACTGCTGAGCAATCGTCGTCGTCGTCGTCGTCAGAGACGGACGTCAGACCCGTGCAGGCAAACGAGGTGGCCACCCCCATTTGGGCGTGAGCGTGTTGGCGAGGTTCATGCTGGCGAGGTTCGCCCGTCAGGCGAGATTGGCACAGTGTGCCTGCGCCTGTCTGGCGAGCTGTTGCTTCGCCTTTCTGGCGATCTTGGGCCGTCAGGCGAGCTTGGTGAAGTTCGCTTGTTTGACGAAGCCCTCTTAAACTGCAGAGTTCGCCAGGTGCCCTTGGTTCGCCAAAATTGAACACCTTGCTCACAGAGTGGGACTCGCCTAAACTGCTAGGCTCGCCCGATTTGAGCGGTTCGCCAAAACTGGGAACCTGGCTCAAGAGATTGGGCTTGCCTAAGCCGTTAGGCTCGCCTGATTTGAGCGGTTCGCCGAAGCTGGGAACCTGGCTCAAAGAGATGGGTTCGCCTAAACTGCTAGGCTCGCCCGATTCGAGCGGTTCGCCAAAAATGGGAACCTGGCTCAAGAGGTTGATTCGCCTCAAGCCTGAATAATAATTCAGGCTGTCGTGGGGGATGAGGGATTGCGCCTCGAGACGAGCGAGAGCTTTTCGTCGCCGCTGTTTGGATCTTTTTGAACGAGGAGCGTTCATGTCGACGACGGAGGCGTATTCTGCGTCGACACAAATGGTTGATTCCTCTTGCACAGGGGTCTGCGAGGATCGTTCATCGACCCATTCAGCAGCCCCTAGACCTGCATTCTCGAATCTCGGCTCGGCCTCAACTGGTTCGGGGGGAAAAGAACCCCCTGCCTCGGCTTGGGTAGATCCCTCAGGCTTGGTTGCCTCAGCCTCTTGGGGCTGGGCCACCCGCACGACTCTGCAACCATCGCGAGATGTATTGCTGCGAGAAGAGGACGATTGTAAGTACCCTTCGAATTTGATCACAAGGGACTCAACAGTAGTCCCTGCAGCAACTTCGTCAGACTGCGCCACCACCAATTCATCTGAATGAACGGATTCTCCCACTGTGGTCGCCATCTTCTGTAGGGTGAAAATTTGATTCTTCCGAAGAAAGGAGTTTCGTTTGTATTTATAAGAAAGCTTATTACAAACTAACAAATCAAATGTTTACAACAGAAGCAGAGGGAAGGCCCTCTTTGTTTTGTGTGGGGACTTTAGGTGGCGATAGGATGCCTCGCTCGGTGCTCGTGCCGAGTCTGCTTCCCTTGGACGATCCGATCGAAGTTGATGCCGGAGCCGGAGCTTCGGTTCTCAAATGAGGGAGCCTTTGGCAAAGGTCCAGGTTCAACCTTTGGGAGATTAGCCAGCAGAATATGCAACGGCCAATCCCCCTTCTTCATGCTGCTGAAGATGGGTTTTAACAGGCAAGGGATGGCATGGGCTATCCCTTGATTCATGGGATTTGACCACTAATAGAGGTGAGGGAGATAGCTTGACTGCTCCTTGAATTATGGGATGTGACCACACGTTGTTCGGAGACGTCCTGCTGTTCATTCGTACCGTCAATGGTCATTCGAAGAGCTGTGCTCTGCATCACGCTACATAGGAGTGGGAAAGCCCCTCCTCGTATGCGTGACAACGGCTGTCAGATGCTTGCGTGGATCTGACCAACCACCGAGCGTTGGCGGCTCTCGTCCCTTCACCTGGACAACTGAGGTGAGCCGCATTTATGAGGGTGCAGGCTGTTTCGGCGCCTGTCCGCTCATTCGTACTGTGGACGGCCATCTGACGGGCCTGGAGTATTGTGCCCTCTCCCTTGATTTGTGGGATTTGACCACTGATGTAACTGTTCCCATACTCCAAGTGGGCAGTTGACAGTGAGCTGGCGAGTCTGCAGCTTGGGTCTGCAGGCGAGCTTGCAGGCGAACTGGGTCTGCAGGTGAGTTTGGGACTGCAGGCGGACTTGGGTCTGCAGGCGAGCTAGCAGGCGAACTGGGTTTGCAGGCGAGCTCAGGTGCGCAGGCAGACTTGGGTCTGCAGGCGGATTTGGGACTGCAGGCGAATTTGAGTTGCAGGCGAGCTCCTGAGCATGGATTGAAGAATAGGCCGTAACTTTCAAACCGTAAGTCGGAATTGGACGAATTATATATGAAAATCGCCTATCTCGACGAGATGGAGCCATCCGAACCTAGCCGAAGGCTTCGGTTCGCTTCCTCCGTTTTGCCAAATTCCTTACGGTTTGGGAGATATCTGCGTTTTCCCCTTTTTCTGCTATTTCGGGCGAGGTTTTAGCAGTTTTGTTCTGAACTTCTCTGATAAGGATTAAAGGCAATTTTTATTGCCTACAAAACCCCCTCCAAAGTTTTCAGACCTGAATCAGGCCGCATGGGGTCTGGAACACTTTGGATATGAAGTCCCGTAAAGTGATCCCTGCTCTTCACTCGCAGCTGATGATCGCCTTCTAGGATTTTGAGCAAACCCTCAGCTATCAACGGACTTGATTTGTCTTTACCAACTGCCGTTTGAGTTGGACTAGCCATGCTCTTGCCCTTAGCATGGTAAGTTGTCGAGGAGTTTCTCTTAGGCTCAATGCTAAAATTTCTCCTCTATCCTTAGCCTTTCGAGGCATTTGGATTAAGAGTGTAGGGAGCAGTTTAGACTCATGCACCAGTTGGAGTATAAGGGGGCAGTTTAGACTCATGCACCAGTCGGAGTATAAGGGGGAAACTTGTCTTCTCTTAGGGCAAAGATGAAGACGAACCCTGATTTGTCTTCTCTTGGGGCAAAGACTAACCCTGAAATAGCAGCACATCGCATGGTAGGCCACTATCAAACAACAACGCCTTTTATGGGAAAGACGGTGCTGGGAGAATCAAATCGTTCAGGGACGTATGAGTGTGACGATTGATTGGACAGCATCATTTGCGGGAATAATGGTGTCGGCTATCAGAGGTAATCGTTAACGTGATAGGAATTGCCGCGATCGGAGCGACTTTGAGGACCTACCATCCTTTTGAAGAGGATTGGTAAGTTGATTTTGTCAGAGGTGTAGTGTTAACATGACAGTGGGAGTTTATTGCGATTTGAGCAACTCTATGGACCTACCATCCTATTGAAGAGGACTGGTAAGTTGATTTGTCAAATGTAACTGTTAACGTGACAGTGGGGGTCCCGCCATCCTATTGAAGAGGATTGGCGGGGGATTGTGGCTTTGGTCCTAACTATCTGAAGGTTTGACCAAGTGGGAGTTTGATGCAGCCCACCTGAACTGCTAGTCTCGCCTGTTTTGAGCGGTTCGCCATAAATGGAAACCTGGCTCAGGAAGTGGGGCTCACCTAACTGTTAGGCTCGCCTGATTTGAGCGGTTCGCCGAAACTGGGAACCTGGCTCAAAGAGATGAGCTCGCCTCAACTGTTAAGCTCGCCTGATTTGAGCGGTTCGCCGAAACTGGGAACCTGGCGCTCAGGAAGTGGGGCTCACCTAACTGTTAGGCTCGCCTGATTTGAGCGGTTCGCCCGAAACTAGGAACCTGGCTCAAAGAGATGGAGCTCGCCTAAACTGTTAGGCTCGCCTGATTTGAGCGGTTCGCCCGTACTGGGAACCTGGCTCAAGAAGTGGAAGTGTGGGGAATAGTTTAACCTCTTATACCAGTTGGAGGATCAGAAGAAGCAGTTTATACTCGTGTACTTGTCGGAGTGTTAAGGGAGCAGTTTAAACTCATGCACCAGTTGGAGTGAGATCCATCGTCCGGTTAAATGAGACTGATGGAGAACTGACTATCAGAGGTAACAGTTAACTTGATAGTTTTGTGGGCCCGCCGTCCTATTGAAGAGGATCAGCGGGGGAAATTTGGAGGATATGAGGGATTGGTCTCCACTACCAAGGTATCTTGGTCATCATCCCCTCGAAATTCATGCGGGTCTTCGTCACCCATATGCTTGAGCATGCTCTCGACTTGTTCTCCTTGACGGAGTAAGTCTTTCCATGAGCGAGCTTCAACACCGCCCATATTGGACAGAACGCTGAGGGAGAGATTGTTCTGGCACATCTCGATGAGCGTGGCCTCGGAAACTCGATCGCGGGAATGCAACGATCGGTTT
>NW_017973484.1:0-19491 GCF_001876935.1 Asparagus officinalis
GAGGACGTGATCGAGGTAAAGCTTATACCCGGAGAGCTGGACAAGTAGAGCCCGAGCCGCAGCAGGTTCCACAGTATCTGATCGACTTGGAAACACCGATTGCAGAAGCTGAGACTAGTAACACTCGAGGAGTGAGTAGCAAGCCAGATTTTACTTTCTGAAGTTTTACCACCAGTTGTACCAGCCATACCTATTGAAGAGGTAATACCGAAGGTTTCACCATCGTCACATCCATCTGTTAATAGAGCCGCAGAGCAGGAAGCTTGGCTCGGTAAGATTGAGGAAGATATTAGAAGTTGGGAGCATAGAAATTTTAGGGCACATCAGATTCAATTACAACCTATAAAAGGAGCAAATATGTGGGAAATACTTTTAGATTTACTTAATGTCGACCCAGTACGTAGACGAAGATTAGTTATATTTAGCTTAAAGGATGATGCCGGAGGATAGCACCGATTTCAGTTATGCCGGAGCAGCGAATGTCAATTTCATAGAAGGATTTCATCTACTATTTCGAAAAGTAGCTAGACCTAACCTGATTGGAGTAGGGAGACGTACTAAGAGTTAATTTTGGAAGTAGGATTGTTCGGAGACCAGGGCAAGGACAATAAACTTTTTGCAAGACCGGGAGGAACCCAGCTATAGGGTAAGGATTTTCACCACTACCAACAGATCAGTGGTCAGAGTCAATAGTCGTAGAGCCACAGTTATGACCAGCAGCAGAAGATCGATAAACCACCTGCCATTCCAATGATAGAGGGACCTGCAGACTAGATTCGCGCTATCCATAAAATTCCTGAGGGATAGATAGTCCCATAAATTCTACCACCAGTAGCACAGCAGTCGTCAGCTACCAATAAGGTTTATGCAATCATACCGCTTGATCATGGTGTGAGCGGAACTTTCTTAGTGATTATTCATTTCTAGCTCGGATCTTGTTCGATTCAGGAGCTTCTCATTCTTTATCTCTCATACATTCATGGATAGGTTCCAGCTAGTTGCATATCCTTTAGATGTATTGTTATCTGTTTCTACTCTTTTAGGAGAGGTGTCCGTATTAGGGAGTGTCCATAGGAGATGTGTTATCAGTCTAGATGAATCTGTGTTTATCATAGATCTAATCATTTTGTGGATGTCGGTGTTCAACGCCATTCTCGGTATGGATTGGCTATCTTCCTACCATGTTTTATGTTAGTATGGACCATTTTGCTAAAATAGTCAGCTTGCGAGCATCCAATGAGTTTAAGTTGATAGTAGCGACCTCACAGGACAACCAATTTATGGAGTCATTTCTGGCGTACATCGAGAAGGTGATGCTGTGGGATCATGATGCGGATTTGAATAAGACGTGAGTGGTTTCAGAGTACCAGGATGTTTTTCAGGACATACCGGGTTTACCTCCAACGAGAGAGGTCGAGTTTTTACATTGAGTTGCAGCAAGGTACGACACTAATATCCTGAGCACCCTATCGTATGACACCTACTGAGACGAGGGAGCTACAGACCCAGTTAGATGAGTTATTATCTCAGGGTTTTATTCGCCAGAGTCATTCTCTATGGGGAGTATCAGTCCTTTTCGTGAAGAAGAAGGATGGCAGTATGCACATATGTATAGACTATCATGAGTTGAACAAAGTCACTATCCAAAATAGGTACCCACTACCGAGGATTATTGACTTGTTCGACCAGCTACAAGGAGCGCAACATTTCTCTAAGATTAATCTTTGTTCTGGCTATCATTAGTTACGGGTTCGGGAGATGGATATTCCTAAGACCGCCTTTCTGACTCGATATGGATCTTTCGAATTCCTTGTCATGCCATTTAGGCTGACCAATGCACCCGTGATATTCATGGATTTGATGAACCGGGTTTTTCATCCATACTTGGACCAGTTCGTGATCGTCTTTATTGACGACTTCCTTACATATTTGAGATTAGAGGCAGAGCACAAGCAGCATCTCCATTTGGCATTGCAGATATTATGGGAGCATCAGTTGTACGCCAAGTTCAACAAGTGCGAGTTTTGGCTTTCTGAAGTCAGATTTTTAGGACATGTTATCAGCTAGGAGGGTATTGTAGTAGACCCAACTAAGGTAGAGGCCGTACTAGATTGGGAGCCGCTGAAGATGGTTACAGAGATTCATAGTTTCCTAGGAATAGCATGCTATTACAGGAAGTTCATTCAGGACTTCTCGCAAATTACGACACCGCTTATACGTTTTACAAAGAAGGGTATACAATTTGTTTAGGGCACTGAGTGTCAGGAGGCCTTTAAGACTTTAAAGACTAATTTGACTATAATGCCAGGATTGGTTATTCCGAGCAGTGATAAGATCTTCGTAGTCTATACAGATGCGTCGTTAGCGGGTCTAGGAGGCGTTTTGATGTAGACCCAAAGGGTAGTAGCATACATTTTGTGTTAGTTGAGAACACATGAACAGAACTATCACACACATGACTTGGAGCTAGTAGTAATGTTCTTCCCACTAAAGACATGGAGACACTACCTGTACGGAGTATAGTTCGAGCTATTCACAGATCATCAGAGCTTGAAGAACCTCTTCTCTCAAAAAGAACTAAATCAGAGACAACAATGATGGGTTGAGTTCATTAAGGATTATGAGTTCACGATTCAGTATCATCCGGGGAAGGTAAATGTTATGGTAGACACGTTGAGCAGGAAACGTTGACATCGGATTTTAACTTTGAGATGCTCATTGTACTGAGATCTTTACACCCTCAGCCAGTTTGATTTTAGACCAGAGATTGGTGGGAGCATCATATTTTTGGGAGCTTTGTCCGTATAGCCATCTTGGAGTGACAGAGTGGTCAGAGCTCGGTTGGATGACTCTTGTGTTGGCCCTATAGTTTTGATGATGATTTGTCAAACAATTTATCGCTAATCTATTCTCTAGTTTTTATTGTTTTATTTTTCTCTTTACAGGTAATTCAACACACGACAAATCAAACGTTAAAGATTCAAGTTCATGTGTGTGCTTTCACCTAGATATAAGTTTAGTTTGCTTACATATATCGTATGTTTATATGTAAGCTCAATATATGTACACTTAACACAATTTTGACGTTTTCTATCAAATAAATGATTTCTCATCAAACTTCGTTACAATAGTTTTTATTTCATGTTTACAGCTTATTCATACTTGTTTATATATATAATATATACATGATATATACATACATATTTACAAGTCATATCTCAATTTTCATGTTCACGAAAAAACAGGTTTTTTGAACACTTTTCAAAAATAGGGAGTTTTCACAAACAAAAATTGATTTTTCTAAAAATTCATTTTCAAACATGTTTATTTCATTATTTAGAAACTTTCCCCAAAGTTTTACTATTTTTGGAATTGATTTGATATTTTTAATGTATTTTTAAAATCAGCCCAAAAACCTGTCATATGCCATGTATCAGTTTGCGATCGACCACCACGGTCGACCGCCAGCAGCAAACTTTCATACTATGGGTTTTATGTGCTCGCGGTCGACCGTGACAGTCGATCGTGAATCGTCCCCCCCCCCCCCCAGCCTTTAAATCTTTTTTTCAGTGTTTTTGTGCTTCACGGTCGACCGTGAGATTTCCACGGTCGACCGGCGATCTCATAATTACTTTCCAATGGCTATTTTCTGATTTAATTTTGATAAGGGTGTATCTTCTCTTTGGAACTTAGCGATCCTCATGAGAGCTTGAGGATAGATGATTCTCATGATAACATGAGAATAAATGTGTCAAACAGTACAAGGGAATGCGGGAGGAAGCGTGGAACGAGACGACGAGCAGAAGAATCAAAGTATCCAGTTTTCAGCCTGTGAGTCGACTCATAACAGTTATGAGTCGACTCATCAGGTTAAGTCGATTCATGACTGTCATGAGTCGACTCATCGCTAGTTTTTGAGTTTTGTCCAGTTTCTGACGAGTCGACTCATCTCAGTCATGAGTCGACTCATCTCAGTCATGAGTCGACTCATCGATGGTTTCCTGGTTCGTTTGGGTTTCTGTTCACACGAATTCCTTTTGGTTTTGGGTCTGGTTATTTACCAAATTACCATCCACGTTTATACACCTATATAAAGGATATTTTTAGGGTTTCTAAATAATCAGATAGATTCAGAGAGAGATTCTAATCTTTGTATTAGGGTTTAGAGAGGATTGAGAGATTGTTCTTGATTCTAGTGAGATTGTGAGGGAGAGATTGTAATCTTTTGTTCTCATAATCTAGAGAAGGTAATTTCCTTCGCCATATACTGAATTGTACTTGTGTTTCTGTCATCCTCTTCTCAACCCACCTTTGATAATTCCACGATCAAAGGTGTTCGTACGGCAACTCGTATCAAGTTGGTATCAGAACGATCGGATCCTGTGAAGGGGGCATCCTATGTATGGTCCTGACTCGATCGTAATACAAGAAGCTTGGCGAGATCCTTATTTCCTTGGAAGAAGTCCAGAAGATAAGGAAGGAGAAGATGGCTAAAGGAGACAATTCAGCGAGGATTGATGCATTGGAGAAGCAGATCGAGATGATAGGTTCGACTTTCACACAACTCGTCAGTCTTATCCATGGAGGTGGCAAACAAGGTGAATCTTCTTCGAAGAAAATTATTGAGTCCAATGTGGAGAGAGTAGATTTAGATTCCGACGAGGAGGAGGAGACCATTAAGGCTGCATTGCATCAAGGGGGTAAGAATTCTTATCAGAACCTGAAGATTAACTTCAAGGTGGAGATTCCTGTTTATGATGGGAGTGTTGAGGTCGAGAGGCTTGATGACTGGATCGAGCGGATGGAGACATATTTTACTCTTTATGGCTATTCGTCGAAAGAGAAGATCGTGTTCGCGACTTTGAAGCTTTCAGGGCACGCGTTAACGTGGTGGAAATCCTACTGCAAGCAGGAGAAGAAGGTGGTGTCGTGGAACAAGTTCAAGGAGTTACTGAGGAAGCAGTTCTACCCGGTGGGACTCCTTGAAGAGCATTGGTACAAGTGGTATGGTTTACGCCAAAGGGTCAATCAAACCATTCAAGAATACTCTACGGAGTTCCAACAGCAGGCGATGGTCCTTAATATTGCGACAGAGGAATATTCCGTGTTTATGAAGTATATGGAGGGATTGAGCGATTACATCCAAAAGGAGATGAAACTATTCACGGTGGAATCAATTGCATAGGCGAGCGTGAAGGCTATTGCCCTCGAGGGCAAACAAAAGAAGAGCAATGAGGCTAAGGGAGACTCCAAACAGACGGGAGGCGAGTCTAGTGATTCTTAATCTAAGAAGGAGAAGAAGAAGGGTGATCCAGGGAAGACAGGGCTGATTTGTAGTCACTACGAGAAGACATGGCACATAGCTGATCGGTGCTGGGAGAAGTATCCTCATCTCAAGCCAAGAGGGTTGAAGAAGAAGGAGGAAAAAAAGGCATACATGATATCTCAAGGTCCGAAAGAAGTCTCGGGGATGACAGAACCTAACAACAGTATCAACCTTATGATGGGGAAGCAGACCATGAAAGAGGACGACGACCCGAGAGAGAAACTCTTTGTTCTTAAGTTGCAAGTAAAGACCAGTTGGTTGATGCCATTGTTGATTCGAGCAGTGAGAAGAATTTGATATCCGAGGCATTAGTGAAGAAACTGGGCCTGAAAAAGGTCAAGCATTCGAAGTCCTATCCATTGGGGTGGATTCAGAAGGAGGAGAAACCGAGTGTAGTTGATCAATACACTGTCAGATTTGCGCTCCATGAGTCGTATATTGACGAGGTCACGTACGACATCGTTCTATTGGATGTTTGTTAGATTATACTATCAATCCGTACTTATAGGATAGATACGCGATCTACGAGAGGCGGGCTCAGAAGTACACCTTCACTAAGGATGGTGAAAAGTTCACATTTCGTTCGACATCTCTTCTAAAGGAGACAAGCTTGGTAACGGTGACGCGAGCGAAGAGACTAGTGAATGCAAGAAAGAAGTTTGTCTCTCTGTGTATTAGACTTCCAGTAAATCCATCGACAAAGGTTTGCAACTTAGAGCGAACGGTGACTATGACGAGACGCAGAACGAATGAGTTGTTTCCGATCGGACGTCGAGACCGGATTCCTAGCAAGGCCAGGTGGTACAGAAAATATGGAGGAGCTCGAGAGTTTCCTTAGCAAAGGTTCTAACTTGAATGGGACTTCAAGTTCTTAAAGAGGGGACCCATGATATGGGTGTATCTTCTCTTTGAAACTTAGTGATCCTCATGGGAGCTTGAGGATAGATGATTCTCATGATAACATGAGAATAGAGGTATCAAATAGTACAAGGGCACGCAGGAGGAAGTGTGGAACCGGACGATGAGCAGAAGAATCGAAGTATCCAGTTTTCAGCCTGTGAGTCGACTCATAACAGTCATGAGTCGACTCATCAGGTTGAGTAGACTCATGACTGTCATGAGTCGACTCATCGCTGATTTTTGAGTTTTATCCAGTTTCTGACGAGTCGACTCATCTCAGTCATGACTCGACTCATCGATGGTTTTCTGGTTCGTTTGGGTTTCTGTTCATACGAATTCCTGTTGGTTTTGGGTCTAGTTATTTACCAAATTGCCATCCACATTTGTACACCTATATAAAGGATTGTTTTAGGGTTTCTAAACAATCAGATAGATTCAGAGAGAGATTCTAATCTTTGTATTAGGGTTTAGAGAGGATTGAGAGATTGTTCTCGATTCTAGTGAGATTGTGAGGGAGAGATTGTAATCTTTTGTTCTCATAATCTAGAGAAGGTAATTTCCTTCTTCATATACTGAATTGTGCTTGTGTTTCTATCATCCTCTTCTCAACCCACCTTTGATAATTTCGCGATCAAAGGTGCTCGCACGGCAACTCGTATCAGATTTTCTAGGGCTATTTTGGTCTTTTCAAGTTTGTTTTGGCTGATATTTTGAGTGGGTATAAATACCCCATTGTTGCTATCTTTCAAAAAACCAAGTTTTGTTTTACAGTGAAGTTTTAACAAAAATCTTAAGTGTGTTTAAAGAGCTGTTTAAGCGGTTTCTGATCATCTGCTTTAAAAGAAGTCTGCTACAACAAGAAGAAGCTTTTCATTTCAACTGAGGATCCTATCCTCATCATTCTCTATTGTTCTTCTTGTTTATTGAGAATTTTTCCTAACTTATCTTTTCATATAGCTTATAATTTCATTTTCATATCTTAGCTATATTTATTGAGTTACATATTTTTTCATCCACTGTTATCACCCACACAATATTGAGCTTAATATCTTCATACTATATAGTGTGGGTTGTGGGGTGTGATTTAGTGAGTGTGAACTTTATTTGCGTTCTCATTTGTTGTTGAGAACAAACCATTGTATTTAATTTCTATTTGTGAGTATCACTTGTAATATACTTGTACACCGAGAGAAGTGTGAGGCGAGAGACGAGGTCGAATCCAATAGGAGTGGCGTCGGTTGACAAACCTAGGGAGAGGTTGCATCCGAGCACTTGAGGAGGAGGACACGGGCTAGGTTCCTACACTTAGTGTGTGAAGTGTGATTGCATAGTGTGAGAGTTTTCGGTAAACTTGTAAACCGAGTGTGTAGAAGTTCCGACTTCCAAATCGGATTGTAATAGTAGAGATCTCCTTGAGGTGAGGAGCGGGGACGTAGGTCTTGGTGACCGAACCTCGTAAACATATCGTTTGTTTGTGTTTTGCTTAGTGTACTTTTATTTGTGCTTACTCATATCTTTCTTGCTCATATCTATCTTATATCATTCGTGCAAGAACAAATTAATCAATATTTTTTTAATTGGTATTTAATCAGATTAGATTAGCATAAGACCCTATCACCCCCCTCTAGTGTTTAATAATTGGTATCAGAGCTTGGTGCTCTTTGATTTAAGGACTAATCGCCTTGAGTTAAAGATCCAAGTTATCATTTTTTGCTAATCTAGTGTTGATTGCTTTTTGCTTCTTACATATAATCATTATGGATATGTATGATGCATCTAGTCTAGGTTATGCTATTAATGTTGCACCGCGTTTGGATATTTTTCCTTATGCTCAATGGCGTGTTAGATTCAAATTTTTTGTTTAATCTAAACAATTCGATTTATGGGAAATTATTGAGGATGCTTATATTGCTCCGATTTTGGAAAAATCCAAATGGAGTGAAAATGATAAAAGATTGTTTAATATGAACAAGCTTTTGTTAGAATATTTGCTTAATGCTTTTCACTCTTCTTTTTCTAACAAATTTGCTAATTTTGATAGTGCTTACGCCTTATGGAAATTTATTGAAGCACATGAAGGGGACTTGGAGGCTATTCAACAAGCGTTGGAAAATCCTGCTTTGAGTTCTAAAGAAGCCTCATCTCCATGTACAATACCACTAGGTGATAACCCTAGTGAGGTATGCGAGCTTGATAACGATGATATTATTACTTTTGATGAGCTTCCTCTTGAGTTTGAAAAATTACACAATTGCTATATTGATGTAAAGAGTAAGTATGTAAATATGAAATCCAGTTTGAAAAATTACACAATTGCTATATTGATGTAAAGAGTAAGTATGTAAATATGAAATCCACTCATGAAGCACTAGCCACTAAGTTTAATTTTATTACAAATGAAAATATAATTCTTAAAGAATGCAATAAAAATTTAAGAATTAAAAATGCTAGTTTGCTTCATGAAAAACGTGATGCCATGTTAGAAGTAGATAAGTTGAAATCTATGATGAAAAATCTTGTTTATCCTACTTCTAGTAGCAATGCTTGTATGCACAATGATGAGTTGAATCAAATGAGAAAACATATATCTACCTTAGATTCAACACTAAACACTTGTATTGCTAATAATGTATGAAAAAATTCATAAATGTTCTATTTGCGGTCTTAAAGGCCATTTAGCCCAATTTTGTCATAATGCACAAAAAATTAACAAGCCTATTCATGATTGTGCATCCCATCAAGCTTCTTCATCTCATACACATGTACACACACATAGTGTAAATCATAAACATGCACATGTGTATAAATATGATTATTGTGGTCGTTTTGGTCATTTGGCCATGTTTTGTTTAGATTTGAAAAGAAATTCTCGTTTGCAAAATAATTACAAAAAAAAATCTATTTTTACAAATGAACCACGTGCATTTCATTTCGGTCAACGCAAACCATTCAAACCTCTACATTACACAAATTGCAATTGTATGGGTCAGGTTTACGATTTTTGTTTTGATCGTATCGGTGCACAAAATACGCCCTAACAGGTTCATAACCCTAGGGCCTTGGATTTACATGATCGGGGTCATGTCCCAAATTTTAGTGGTACCAAAATGATTTAGGTACCAAAAAGAGTTTTGTAACTATCGTTGTGATTTTTTTTTGTTTTTTGTTTTATAGTTGTTTTTAAATTTTTATGGTAATTTTGTTTTTTTATTAAGCTAAAATAAAATATCTTCATGATTTAATAGCTAAAAACTTTATATATATATATATTATAAAACTATTTTCTTAAAAGACAAACTGAATATTTTCTAAAAATCCAGATTTTACTATACCTATGCTGTTACTTCTCTCGCGGTCGACCACCACGGTCGACCGTCAAAGTTTCTGGAAGTTGTTACGGTCGACTGCAAGAATTTTTTCTGCGTCTATTTTGTTTTGACGTCGGGTTTCGGTTATTTTTTGGATACTGTTCATAACTCGATTCTATCTCCACCGTTGATCTCATTTCTGCTCAGATCCAAGCCATTCCTTCCTTTCCTCTTATGATCCGACCCTCTTCTTCTTCCTCATTCGAAAAATTTTCCCCAAATCTGGCAGTTCTTCCCTCGGTCGCCCGCAGCTCATCTTCGGTCGACCGTGTCCATCCTTTCATCAATTTTCATGTTGGAAATTTTCTACGTAATCTCTCATCTCACTCTTGTGCTCTTTTGGTTTAGGGTTTGTTCATTTGTACTTATTGTGCTCTATTTTCATTTCTAGGGTTTTAAATTTCTATCTAATTTCATTCAAACCCTAATTGATCATATCTGTCATAATGCCTCCTAAGAAAAGATCTAAGCCTGATAATTTCATTCAAACCCTAATTGATCATATCTGTCATAATGCCTCCTAAGAAAAGATCTAAGCCTGAGTTTGGTTCCTCATCTTCCATTACCTCCCACTATGAGGATTATCTTCTGTTCAAACCCCTTATTAAGAAATATAGGGAACTGTGTACACTGCTGGATTTTTAACTTTTAGCGACGGAAAAATCCGCCGCTATAAGTCCATATTCCGTCGCTAAAAGTTTTAACGACGGAATTTTTACAATTCCGTCGCTAAAACTTCGATGCTATTACAAGGGTGCCTAAAAAGACTTTTGGCGACGGACATTCCGTCGCTAAATTTTAGCGACGGTCTATTAGCGACGGAATGTTGGTCGCCATTTTAAAAAAATAAAAAATTAAAAAAAAAACAGCGACAGAATTTCCGTCACTAATATATCTTTAACGACGTATTTTCCGTCATTAAAGAATATTAGCGATGGAAATTCCATCGCTATTGTTTTTGGAAATTGTGCAGGTGTATTTTCGTGCATGTTTTCCGTCGCTAAATACGACTTTAGTGACGGAATTTCCGTAGCTAAAGTTACTTTTAGCAACGAATTTTCCGTCGCTAAAAATTTAAAAAAAACTTTTGGAAAATATTTTGAAAATTGAAAATATCCTGTACAATATCGATAATAATTTTTAAAAACCTGTTTAATCAGCAGAAGAAAGCTTCAATCTTACGTAAATATCACATCTCACGCATATATCACACATTTAATTCAATAAAAGCAAGTAAAAGTTTCTCGACAGGTACATAATAAATATTGTTTATACAACACAAGAAATTAATTGTTTTCAAAGTTATGTTGTACAACACAAGAAATTAATTGTTTTCAAAGTTATGTTAAGGACAATCAATCCTCCTGATCATCATCATCCTCCTCATCCTCAACACCAACCACATTATGACTACCCCCGGCTGCACCTTGTGAAGAAGTGCCGACCTGTAAATATAAATCAAATGTTAACAAGTGTGTGTAAACGTTAATAAGAGTACAAATATAAATATACTACATAACAACAACACAACATCACAACACCACAACACAACACTACACCATCATAACACAACAACACAACACCACGATGTCTTGCTTTTATTGAATTCAGAACTCTAATGCGAACATTATCGTTAAGAAGTCCCGATATCGAACTATTTTTGATCTGATATCGAACTATTTTCTCAAGTGTTGTTTTTGGTATCACTTTGGATCTAGCATTTCAAACAGTTTTTAGCCTAACTAGTATCAGCCTGTATATGTATGTTTAGAAATGTTATTTGCTATAATACCGATCTTTTGTAGTGTTTGTTGATGTACATGTTATTATTATTATTATTTGGGAAGTCCATATCATCATGTCTAAATTATGCATATAATTCATTGATATAATATTTTGACTATAGATTATATTATTTCGTGTTCTCCCTATTTCAAGCATCACAAATAGGTTCTGATTCATTTATATGAGCAGCAAAGCAGAAAATGTGACCACCAATAGCCGATCACAAGGAATAAGATTTATTTCACATCTCACCGGTACAAACTATCTTCCTCCCTTAATTTCATAATTACTGCCACATAAGCTTACTATATATCTATCTTGCAATAACCAGCCAATGTAGAGACAAAAGCAGCAGGTAAAGCATGTGCAAAGCCACTCCAAGCTAGAAATAATGCAGGAGTAAGGTAATGGCTTAATGGATTCGGAGAGTATTATGTTATTCAATCACTCCTTTGGATTGTTGTCTTAAATAGATTTAACCAAGCTTATATTTTCTCTACCAACCAACCAACCAACCTGTAGGCATCGAAAATTGCCTATAGGTCTCCACAAACGATTCAGTGTTAAAGAGCGACGATGAACGTCACTATCCGAGCCACAGGAGCCCAATTGATGTCGACGAATGACTGAAGTGAATCGACGAGCTACGTGAGCTGATAGGATTTCGAAACAACCAAGACCCGAACCAATCGGGAACCCGGCGGTGTTCACAAAAAGTACAACGCCCTTCATGCCTCGATCACTCTACAGACAATCCAACCACCAGAGCGGATCGAACTCTTCGTCAAGCATCCAACGCACCTGGAATCACTCAAATCCGAGTTCGGACACGTCTCGGAATTCCAAAACACCCCCAGGGTTGTCTCAGAAATTCCGAGACCCCCCCAGGGGTGTCTCGGAATATCCGAGACACCCCAAGGGTGTCTCGGAAATTCCGAGACACCCTAGGGGTGTCTCGGATCTGTGGAGACACCCCCTGGTGTCTGCACCCCCTAGAGGCCCCCTATTGCCTATAAATACCCCCCTTAGGCCTTGTTTTGAAGGGGAGGAATTTTGGAGAGCCTTGGCGAAGCCCTGATTTATCCGGACCAGATCTGAGTGCCCCGGTGGTCCACGGATATCAACATCCCCGTCACAGGCCAAAGACCCACGCAAGCAAGAGATGATAAACGGATCTTGCGTTTGTTTGAAAAGAGTTGTATTTTTTTGTTTGTTTTCATTGTGTAAGAGTCTTATAAAAAGGCTATCTTTTTGTTTCATTGTAACGATCAAAGTTGTAATGAATGCAGCAATGAATACAGCAACTTTTTTCACAAACAAGCTGGCGACTACAGTGGGAGCCAACGGCATCGCTACCGACACCGTCGTGACGCAACCAGCATTCAAGATCCAGGTGAATGAAGAGATCGGATGCGAGTTCGATCGGTAGAAGTTCAAAGGAGACCTCTCTTCCTCCTCCTCCAGATCCGCCTCTCCAAACGGGTACAGAAAGGTAACCTCTTTCATAAATGTTTGCAGGCCCTTCGGCTCGAAAATCCAAGACCCCATTGCCGCCGCTGCACTTGCACCACGTGACGTCCCCGCGTCGTCCAACGTGGTCGAGATCGCAGATCCGGACTCCTCCTCTGCACTTGCACTACGTGACGTCCACGCGTCGTCCAACGTGGTCGAGATCGCAGATCCAGACTCCTCTTCCGACGAGGAGATGGCTTCTGAAGACACTCCAGCATTATCAAAGAGAGCACGCCAAAGACGGCGTCAACACCTTGCTCGTCAGCTGGCCAAAGCTTTGGAGCCGACAGATGGGATCCACTACAATGAAGATCTAAAATCCAGGCGACAACAAGAGCAACAACGGCAAACAACCAGCCCCTCCTCCAAAGCAGAAACGAACAAATGGGTTCATGTCAAAAGAACCCGTTCTACTCTCGAGGAGCGAATCCAGAAGCGCCGCGCCTTGCGTGCGCATGCCCGAGCACTGGTGCAAAAAGCACGAGAAATGCAAAAGGAAGAGGCAGTTAAGAGATCGTCGAGATCCAAACGAGTTTGGGTGCCAAAGGCCAAATCAACGCCTAAGGCAAAAGCAGGCGACGTTGCTCTCAGGCCCTCGTCAACTTCAGATCCCGAACCTCCGTTGAATCCCCACCGCAGTGGAGATTTCACCAAGCTTAGGATTCCTCTGGAGGATCGTGTCGGCACTCTACCCGAGAATCTAGGAAAAGCGCTTGATAAGGAGAGCTGGAGATCATTGAACGAGCTGCAAGCTAACACCCGGACTGGGGGTTGTACGCGACCTCCTAACAAACGGATTCCTGCAACGGCCAGCTTGGCGGTGCGCGCAAAAGACCAAGAGCCCGTTAAGGTTTCACCCTCACAAAGGTATGATTCCAAACGTGCGACTCTTGCAGGGGCCAACAAGGCAATGTTTACTCAGAAGAAAACACATCAGACAGACGAACGCGTTATACCTGAGAACCCATGTGAGCAGCCGATAGGTTACTCCGACTGCAACGTCAGTGAGTTGTACTATCAGGCTGGGGGTGCGAATGAATCTCGAAAGAGAAACACCCGGGAAGCGGATTCTCACTGTCCGTGTACCAAATTTATCAGGGCAGTATTATCAACATGTAGCTGTCCCAAGACCGCTCCGCAGAGGGTCTCGATATTCGAGAGAATTTCCGGTGGAACGACGAAGCCCAAATCAAGGCGTTCCCACCAAAGAGGATCGGTTGCTCGAGATGACGAACCCCCAGAAGTTACCATCAACATGGTCAACAAGGGAAAATCCCCAATCATTTCAAGTGGTTCCGACCCTAATTTCTCTTCAAGAAACAGAGTCAATTCGGGAGCAGCTCAGCTTCAGCTAGAAGCCGTCAGAGATAACGACGACCGTGGGATCCATGAAGAAGTCCATTCCGATGATGAGTTCTCAGATTCTCATTCCGCTCTTGCCTCTGACGATACAACGTCTAGCATAGGGCAAGCTCGAGAAGTGTTCATGGTCAACACCGAGCAGATAGCCAAAATCATTGAAGAGGCCCTGGCTAAGCAGAAGGAAATCTTCAAGTTTGAAATGGAAATGGCTATCCAAGAGATGAGACGAATGCACGACCAACAAATCCGAGCTTTGTCAAACCAGCTAGTTGAGTCCGACCGTCGCACCCAGAACGCCGCAATTGACAGCGATCCGGAAGTGGACGAAGTCGTCATGGCCGACGCACCGCCCAAGAATACCAAGGGTGGCCCCATTAAAAATAACAACGCTGGGGGTGGACCCACCAATGATGATAACATTGGGGGTGGCCGTATCATTCCTCTCGACAATTGTCCAAAACAGGATATAGATTAGGCCGAAAAGATGAAGGATCTCGAAAGAAAAATCGACGCCCTGATGTCTGCTCGAGAGGTAAAGAAGACCGGCATTCCGTGTCCTTACCCGAAAGAGTGGGATTCGATCCCGTATCCGGCGAAGTTCAACCTGATCAACTTCACGCCGTTCGGCGGGAAGTGATCGCCCACTCAGCATCTAATCTACTTCAAGTCCCACTTGGGGGTGATCTCTGGCAACGAGCCTTTGATGGCGGGCCCGCCTTTGATTGGTACCGCCGTCTCAAGCCCGGAAGCATCAACAGCTGGGAGGACCTGGAAAGCATGTTCCTCGCCCATTTCTTCGATGATGACACCGAAGTGTCGGTTAGGACACTCTTCGATATGAAACAAAGAGACGGAGAGTTGGTGGACACCTTCATCAAACGCTTCCGCAACCAGGCAATGAACTGCAAGGATCCCATCACGGAGGAATTTATCTTGCAGACCTGTCATAACAATTTGTCCATTAACATCTTGGATGTTATGGGAATAGAGCCGTTCAGTACCTGGAAAGAGTTGAAGGTACGCGGAGAACAGGCCGAACGCTTCCTCAGAAGGAGGAAGGCCGAGAGGAGCCAACCGATGGTTAGCCCTCTGAATTCGAGTCTCGTACCTCATGATGAAGGGGACACACCTGCAACAGTTATTGACGTTGATCAAACGCCACAACAACAGCTCCGAAGACAACAGAATACTTCGGATCGAGAGGCCCAGGAAGAGTACTCGTTCAAGGACGAAGATATTCCCACCATCTTCGAATCTCTTCTCGAAAACAACAAAATCAAGCTCCCACCCATCATGAATCAGGAGGAAGCTGATGATCCTGCAGATCCAACGTACTGCGAGTACCACAGGAGGATCCTCCATCCCACCAAGGCTTGCGTTACTTTAAAGAATAGCATCCAAACCTTGGTTGAAGCCGGCGTTATAACGCTAGGGTAAGCCAATTGAGAATGGCGACACTCCAAAGAGTACACGAGTATAAACTGTTTCTCAACACTCCGACAAGTATAAGAGTATAAACTGCTTCTTGATCCTCCGACAAGTATAAGAGGTTAAACTGCTCCCTGACACTCCGAAGAGTATACGAGTATAAACTGCTTCTCATTCCTCCGACCGGTATAAGAGGTTAAACTGCTCCCTGCCACTCCGACAGAGTATACGAGTATAAACTGCTTCTCAATACTCCGAAGAGTATACGAGTATAAACTGCTTCTCAATCCTCCAACAAGTGCATGAGGTTAAACTGCTCTCTACATACTCCAATAGGTATATGAGTCTAAACTGTTTCCCACTTTGGACGGGAAATTCCTGGAGAATATTACGCTAATATTCTTAAGGATAACCCGGTCAAGTAACTGAGAATAAATATCCGAACCAGTTCCGCAGAGGAAACTGGGGGTGGACGAATTATGTGACGGGAAGTTCCTGGAGGATATTACGCTAATATTCTTAAGGATAACCCGGTCGGATAACAAAGTCTGAAAAGATACTATCCTTAGTATCTTTTTGGATAACCAATGCATCGGGAAGTTCCCGGAAGAATACCACATGGGTATTCTTAGGGATAACCCAGTCATTGTGGAATTGACAAATAAGAAATCTACATTCGAACTCTGAAGATCAGAATGTCTCCTCTTATTTTTATCAAGATTCCCCAACTCTTATGAGTTATTTTTGTGAGATGAGATCTAATCCTCTGATAGGTTAATCTTTCCTCACCAAACCATCCACTGATCAAATTAAACGACAGAGGATCCACCAACGTTTCCATTTGCCCGTCGTTGGCATTTTTCAGACTTAACGTGCTAGGTCCTAAACGCCTAACATTAAAGTCTCCCTTTGAGTGATAATACGAGTTGGCACTTTCTTTGCTACCCATATTCCACTTTCTTTGCTTTCTGGTCAAACCTATAAAAGTTAGGGCCAAAACCAAAATCCCCTCTCGATTCCTCCAATGAACGAGAGGTCCACTTTCAAATCGAGTGATCAAACCTTCCGACAGTTAGGGTCATCTCAAACTCCTGCTTGGTCAAACCTTGGTCCACTTCCAAATCGGGTAATCAAACCTTCCAACAGTTAGGGTTATCCGAATTGTTACGATTCTCGGAGTGGAGACCCCACTCTTAGTTTCATCCTTCCGGATTCTGGGGGTGGAGATCCCACCTCAAGTTTCCTTTCCAGCCGAAGATAGAATATAAAATTCTTCCTCTTCAGCACCGGGAGATAGAATATAAAATTCTTCCTCTCCTCGGACCTTTCCGATGCTCGGAGTGGAGAACCCACTCCCAGTTCATCATTCCGGATTCTGGGGGTGGGGGATCCCACCTCAAGTTCCCTTTCCAGCTGTAGATAGAATATAAAATTCTTCCTCTTCAGCACAGGGAGATAGAATATAAAATTCTTCCTCTCCCGTTTCTCAATCTGTCTTTGCTTTTAGAAAAGACACGATTGTCAAATCCGGGCACTCGATGCACGGGGAATTTTATCCCGAAGCCTGAGTAGGGATAAGTCAACGCCTAACACGCGTTGCCGGGTAGTCTATTCCCGTGAGAAAGACGAAGTCTATGTATTCAAAATCATAGCATTAAGTCTAAGAGAAGCAATTCTCTTAGCACAACGTTACATGTGAAACGGGTTTTAATAATTCACATGCTAGCCCGATTCAAACGGTAATCGGTAAAGGCACATCAAACCCGTTGATGGCTGGGGGTTTGCCAAAAATCCCAAAGCCTATGTCTAACACACATGGCCGGTTAGTCTTTGACCGTAAAAAGGACAAAAGACCACATATTCAACATTGTGGCAGGTTGTTATTAATAACACCATAATCCGTGCCTCACACGCACGGGGAATTTTATCCTGAATCCTAAGTAAGGATAAGTCAGCGCCTAACACGCGTTGCCGGGTAGTCTATTCCCGTGAGAAAGACGAAGTCTACGTATTCAATATCGTAGCACTAAAAGGGTTAACTCTTTTAGCTTAAACGTCACATAGGAGCGGACTTAAACAATCCGCATGCTAGCCCGACTCAAACGGTAGTCGGTAAAGGCTAATCAAATCCGTTGAAGGCTGGGGATTAGCCAAAAATCCTAAAGTCAACGCCTAACACGCGTCGCCGGGTAGTCTATTCCCGTGAGAAAGACGAAGTCTACGTATTCAATATCGTAGCACTAAGAGCGTTAACTCTCTTAGCACAACGTCACATGCGGAACGGACTTAAACAATCCGCATGCTAGCCCGACTCAAACGGTAGTCGGTAAAGGCTAATCAAATCCGTTGATGGCTGAGGATTTGCCAAAAATTCTATAACTGCGAGTCATTGACGCATCAACTCCCCTAGTTGGTCTCGTGACTCGAGCACCCAACAAATTCGGGACAAAATCCACACATGCAGATGAATCAACTTTAACAGTTGGTCCTGCAACCCCAACATTCGGGACCGCGATGCTCCAATACCTTAAGAGCTTAAACTGTGTATACTCCAGCAAACGTACGAGTATAAACTGTGTTAATGGCGATTTGTAAACCCTAGGGACAACGCCGGTCAACGCGTAACCCTAGGTCAACGCCAAGCAACGCGTTGCAACAAAAGTCAACGTTCGACGATTCGAAACCCTAGGGTGGACGCCGGTCAACGCGTAGCCCTAGGTCAACGCCAAGCAACGCGTTGCAAACGAAAGTCAACGTTCGACGATCCGAAACCCTAGGGTGGACGCCGGTCAACGCGTAGCCCTAGGTCAACGCCAAGCAACGCGTTGCAACAAAAGTCAACGTTCGACGATTCGAAACCCTAGGGTGGACGCCGGTCAACGCGTAACCTTAGGTCAACGCCAGTCAACGCGTTGCAAACAAAAGTCAACGTTCGACGATTCAAAACCCTAGGGTCAACGCCGGTCAACGCGTAACCCTAGGTCAACGCCGGTCAACGCGTTGCGATAAAAAGCCAACACACGGGGATCCGAAACCCTAAGCCAGCACAATGTGGCGGAGGTAGTTCAAAGTCAACTCAATGACACGAGCCAAACTCAATTCATCAGCTGCAGACTCGAGACTCCGACGACGGCCAGACGATAAACGCAGCGCCGGAAGAACCTCGGCTATTCGTCAAAGCATCGGATAGATCGAAAATCGAAAGAGTCAAGAGTTGAAGCTAACTACGCCGACTGAAGGCCAGATCAATCACATCCAAAGTATTCCAGCCTCTTCTATAAAAGAAACGAGTCAGGAACACTTTGGAGGGGGTATCTGTAGGCATCAAAAATTGCCTATAGTTCTCCACAACCAGTTCAGTGTTAACGAGCGACGATGAACGTCACCATCCAATCCACATGAGCCTAATCGACATCGACGAACGACCGAAGTGAATCGATGAGTTACGTGAGCGGATAGGACTTCGGAATCACGAAGACCCGGACCAATCGGGAAGCCCGGCACTGTTCACAAAAAGGACAACGCCCTTCATGCCTCGACCACTCTACAGATAATCCAATCACCAGAGCGGGTCAAACTCTTCGTCGCGCATCCAACGCACCCGGAATCACTCAAATCCGAATCCGGACGAAGAATATACAGGGGAACCAACAAAACACCTAAACGGAGTCTCGGCAAGCTCGAAACACCCGAGGGGTGTCTTGGCAAAACCAAGACACCCTAGGGTGTCTCGGCCATGGCCGAGACACCCAAGGGGTGTCTCGGCCTTGGCCGAGACACCCAGGGTGTCTCGGCTTGGCCGAGACACCC
>NW_017973484.1:20788-21249 GCF_001876935.1 Asparagus officinalis
AACCCTCACCCTCACCTTCACCCTCCCCTAACCCTAACCCTCTAACCCTCAACCTCAACCTCACCATCACCCCCACCCTCACCTAACCCTAACCCTAACTCTAACCCTAACCCTAACCCTAACCCAAATTTTTTCCCAAACCCTAACCCTAACCCTCGCCTAACCCTAACCCTCAACCTCAACCTCACCATCACCCCCACCCTCACCTAACCCTAACCCTAACCCTAACCCTAACCCCTCACATTCACCCCCACCTTCACCTAACCCTAACCCTAACCCCCACCCTAACCCTAACCCTAACCCGAACCGTAACCCTAACCCTAACCGTAACCCGAACCCTAACCCTAACCCTAACCCTAACCCTCGCCTAACCGTAACCCGAACCCTAACCGTAACCCTAACCCTAACCCTAACCCTAACCAAACCCTAACCCTAACCCTAAACCTCGCCTAACCCTAACC
>NW_017973485.1:0-21237 GCF_001876935.1 Asparagus officinalis
TTCGGAACAACCAAGACCCGGACCGATCGGGAACCCGGCACTGTTCACGAATAGGACAACGCCCTTCATACCTCGGCCACTCTACAGATAATCCAATCACCAGAGCGGATTGAACTCTTCGCCAAGCACCCAACGCATCCGGAATCAATCAAATCCGAATCCGGACGAAGAATCTACAGGGAAACCAATAAAACACCTCATATGAAGTCTCGGCAAGCTCGAAACACCCGAGGGGTGTCTTGGCAAAACCAAGACACCCCAGGGGTGTCTCGGCCAAGTTTTGGCCTATAAATAGACCCCTTGGGTCCTCATTCAAAGGGCTGGAATTCTTTTGTCTTGGAGCAAGGCTAGAGAGAGAGGGGGAGGATTTTTGGAGAGCTTGGCGAAGCCCTGCTGCAGTGAAGAGTGCCCGTGTGCTTCAACAAGAGGAGGAGAGGTCTTGATCAGAGCCTTCATCACCCGTCCGAGCCTTAGTATTAGCCTTTAGCGTTAATACTAAGAAGAGCTAATACCTCGCTTTAGCCGAGGTATACGCTTATAGCTTCTAGATCTCACGTGGATCGACGAAGTTCTGCTTCTATATCCCTCCGCGGATAGACGAAGCTCTGCCCGATTTTCTCAGAATAGATCTGATTGCCCCGGTGGTCCACGGATATTGACGTCCCCGTCACAGGCAAAAGACCCACGCAAGCAAGAGATGACAAACAGCTCTTGCGTTTGTTTGAAAGGAGTTGCATTTATTTTGTTTTCATTGTGTACCGGTCTTATAAAAAGACTATCTTTTTATTTCATTGTAACGATCAAAGTTGTAATGAATGCAGCAATGAATACAGCGACTTTTTCCGCAAACAAGCTGGCGACCACAGTGGGAGCCAACGGCATCGCAACCGACGCCGTCGTGACGCAACCAGCACTCAAGATCGGGGTGAATGAAGAACACGAGCTCGATCAACAACAGTTCAAAGAAGGCCTCTCTTCCTCCTCCTCCAGATCCGCCTCTCCAAACGGGTACAGAAAGGTAACCTCTTTCATAAATGATTGCAGGTCCTTCGGTTCAAAAATCCAAGACCCCGTTGCCGCCTCTGCACTTGCACCACGCGACGTCCCCACGTCGTCCAACCTGGTCGAGATCGCAGATCCGGATTCCTCTTCCGCCGAGGAGATGACTTCTGAAGACGCTCCGGCATTATCAAAGAGAGCACGACAAAGACAGCGTCAACGTCTTGCTCGACAGCTGGCCGAGGCTTTGGAGCCAATGGATGGGATCCGCTATAACGTGGATCTAAAATCCAGGCAACGCCAGGAGCAACCACGGCAAACAACCAGCCCCTCCTCCGAAGCAGAAACAAACAAATGGGTTCATGTCAAAAGAACCCGTTCTACTCTCGAGGAGCGAATCCAGAAGCGCCGCGCCTTGCGTGCGCATGCCCGAGCCCTGGTCCAAAAAGCACGAGAAATGCTAAAGGGAGAGGCCGTTAAGAGATCGCCGAGATCCGAACGAGTTTGGATGCCGAAGGCCAAATCAACGCCTAAGGTAAAAGCAGGTAATATTGCTCTCCAACCTTCGTCAATTTCAGGTCCCGAACCTTCGGTAAAGCCCCACCTCAGCGTGGATCTCCCCAAATTCAAGAATCCTCTGAACAACCGTATCGGTGCTCTACCCGAGAATCGAGGAAAAGCGCTTGTCAAGGAAAGCTGGGGATCGTTGAAGGAGCTTCGAGCCAACATCCAGACTGGGGATCGTACACGATCTCCTAACAAATCGGCCTCTGCAATAACCAGCTCGGCGGTGCGTGCAAAGGACCAGGAGCCCGTTAAGGTTTCACCCTCACAAAGGTGCGATTCCAAACGTGTGACTCCCGTAGATGCCAACAAGGCAATGAACACTCAGAAGAAGACGCATCAGACAAACGAATGCGTTATACCTGAGAACCCATGTGAGCAGCCGATAGGTTACTCCGACGGCAACGTCAGTGAGTTGTACTATCAGGCTGGGGGTGCGGATGAATCTCGAAAGAGAAACACCCGGGAAGCGGATTCTCACTGTCCGTGTACCAAAATTATCAGGGCAGTATTATCAGCCTGTAGCTGCCCCAAGACCGCTCCACAGAGGGTCTCGATATTCGAGGGAATCTCCGATGGAACAACAAAGCCCAAATCAAGGCGTTCCCACCAAAGAGGATCGATTGCTCGAGATGATGAACCCCTAGAAGTGACTATCAACATGGTCAACAAGGGAAAATCCCCAATCATTTCAAGTAGTTCAGACCCTAATTTCTCTCTAGGAAGCAGGGTCGATTCGGGAATAGCTCAGCTTCAGCTAAAAGCCGTCGGATATAACAATCGTGGGATCCATGAAGGAGTCCTTTCCGATGATGAATCCTCAGATTCTCACTCCGCGCTCGCCTCTGATGACACAACGTCTAGCATAGGGCAAGCTCGAGAGGTACTCATGGTCAACACAGATCAGATAGCCAAAATCATTGAAGAGGCCCTGACTAAGCAGAAGGAAATCTTCAAGTTTGAAATGGAAGTGGCTATGCAAGAGATGAGACAAATGCACGATCAACGAATCCGAGCTCTGTCGAACCGGCTAGTCGAGTCCAACCATCGCACCCAGAACGCTGCAGTCAACAGCGAGCCGGAGGTGGTCGAAATCGTCATGGCCAACGCACCACCCAAGAATACTGGGGGTGGCCCCACTAAAATTAACAGCGCTGGGGGTGGACCCACCAGTGATGATAGCGCTGGGGGTGGACCCACCAGTAGTGACAACACTGGGGGTGGCCGTATGATTCCTCTCGAAACTTATCCAAAACAGGATATGGGTGAGGCCGAAAAGATAAAGGAGCTCGAAAGAAAAATCGAAGCCCTGATGTCTGTTCGGGAGGTGAAGAGGACCGGCATTCCGTGTCCTTACCCGAGAAAGTGGGATTCGATCCCGTATCCGGCGAAGTTCAACCTGATCAACTTCACGCCGTTCAACGGAAAGGGCTCGCCCACTCAACATCTGATCTACTTCAAGTCTCACTTGGGAGTAATCTCGGGCAACGAGCCTTTGATGGTTCGGTCATTCGTTGGCACCCTTCGCGGGCCTGCCTTCGATTGGTACCGCCGTCTCAAGCCCGGAAGCATCAACAGCTGGGAGGACTTGGAAGGCATGTTTCTCGCCCATTTCTTCGATGATGACACCGAGGTGTCGATCAGGACACTCTTCGACGAGAAACAAAAAGGCGGAGAGTCGGTGGATACCTTCATCAAACGCTTCCGCAATCAGGCAATGAACTGCAGGGATCCCGTCACGGAGGAATTCCTCTTGCAGACTTGTCAGAACAACTTGTCCATTGACATCTTGGACGTGATGGGAATAGAGCCGCTCAATACCTGGAAAGAGTTGAAGGCTCGAGGAGAACAAGCTGAACGCTTCATCAGAAGGCGGAAGATCGAGAGAAACCAACCGATGGTTAATCCTCCGGATTCGGATCTCGTACCTCATGATGAAGAGGACGTACCTGCAGCAGTTATTGACGATGATCAAACGTCACAACAGCAGTCCTGGGAACAACAGGAGAATTCAGACGAGGAGCTCCAAAACGAGTACTCGTTCAAAGACGAAGACGTTCCAGCTATTTTCGAGACCCTTCTCGAAAACAACAAAATCAAACTCCCGCCCATCACGCATCAAGAGGAAGATGGCGATTCTGCGGATCCAACGTACTGCGAGTACCACAGAAGGATCCTCCACCCCACCAAGGAATGCTTTGCTCTCAAGAATAACATCCAGACCTTGGTTGATGCCGGCGTTATAACGCTAGGGTAAGCCAATTGAAAACGGCAATACTCCAAAGAGTACAAGAGTATAAACTGTTCCTCAATACTCCAAAGAGTACAAGAGTATAAACTGTTCCTCAATACTCCAAAGAGTACAAGAGTATAAACTGTTCCTCAATACTCCAAAGAGTACAAGAGTATAAACTGTTCCTCAATACTCCAAAGAGTACAAGAGTATAAACTGTTCCTCAATACTCCAAAGAGTACAAGAGTATAAACTGTTCCTCAATACTCCAAAGAGTACAAGAGTATAAACTGTTCCTCAATACTCCAAAGAGTACAAGAGTATAAACTGTTCCTCAATACTCCAAAGAGTACAAGAGTATAAACTGTTCCTCAATACTCCAAAGAGTACAAGAGTATAAACTGTTCCTCAATACTCCAAAGAGTACAAGAGTATAAACTGTTCCTCAATACTCCAAAGAGTACAAGAGTATAAACTGTTCCTCAATACTCCAAAGAGTACAAGAGTATAAACTGTTCCTCAATACTCCAAAGAGTACAAGAGTATAAACTGTTCCTCAATACTCCAAAGAGTACAAGAGTATAAACTGTTCCTCAATACTCCAAAGAGTACAAGAGTATAAACTGTTCCTCAATACTCCAAAGAGTACAAGAGTATAAACTGTTCCTCAATACTCCAAAGAGTACAAGAGTATAAACTGTTCCTCAATACTCCAAAGAGTACAAGAGTATAAACTGTTCCTCAATACTCCAAAGAGTACAAGAGTATAAACTGTTCCTCAATACTCCAAAGAGTACAAGAGTATAAACTGTTCCTCAATACTCCAAAGAGTACAAGAGTATAAACTGTTCCTCAATACTCCAAAGAGTACAAGAGTATAAACTGTTCCTCAATACTCCAAAGAGTACAAGAGTATAAACTGTTCCTCAATACTCCAAAGAGTACAAGAGTATAAACTGTTCCTCAATACTCCAAAGAGTACAAGAGTATAAACTGTTCCTCAATACTCCAAAGAGTACAAGAGTATAAACTGTTCCTCAATACTCCAAAGAGTACAAGAGTATAAACTGTTCCTCAATACTCCAAAGAGTACAAGAGTATAAACTGTTCCTCAATACTCCAAAGAGTACAAGAGTATAAACTGTTCCTCAATACTCCAAAGAGTACAAGAGTATAAACTGTTCCTCAATACTCCAAAGAGTACAAGAGTATAAACTGTTCCTCAATACTCCAAAGAGTACAAGAGTATAAACTGTTCCTCAATACTCCAAAGAGTACAAGAGTATAAACTGTTCCTCAATACTCCAAAGAGTACAAGAGTATAAACTGTTCCTCAATACTCCAAAGAGTACAAGAGTATAAACTGTTCCTCAATACTCCAAAGAGTACAAGAGTATAAACTGTTCCTCAATACTCCAAAGAGTACAAGAGTATAAACTGTTCCTCAATACTCCAAAGAGTACAAGAGTATAAACTGTTCCTCAATACTCCAAAGAGTACAAGAGTATAAACTGTTCCTCAATACTCCAAAGAGTACAAGAGTATAAACTGTTCCTCAATACTCCAAAGAGTACAAGAGTATAAACTGTTCCTCAATACTCCAAAGAGTACAAGAGTATAAACTGTTCCTCAATACTCCAAAGAGTACAAGAGTATAAACTGTTCCTCAATACTCCAAAGAGTACAAGAGTATAAACTGTTCCTCAATACTCCAAAGAGTACAAGAGTATAAACTGTTCCTCAATACTCCAAAGAGTACAAGAGTATAAACTGTTCCTCAATACTCCAAAGAGTACAAGAGTATAAACTGTTCCTCAATACTCCAAAGAGTACAAGAGTATAAACTGTTCCTCAATACTCCAAAGAGTACAAGAGTATAAACTGTTCCTCAATACTCCAAAGAGTACAAGAGTATAAACTGTTCCTCAATACTCCAAAGAGTACAAGAGTATAAACTGTTCCTCAATACTCCAAAGAGTACAAGAGTATAAACTGTTCCTCAATACTCCAAAGAGTACAAGAGTATAAACTGTTCCTCAATACTCCAAAGAGTACAAGAGTATAAACTGTTCCTCAATACTCCAAAGAGTACAAGAGTATAAACTGTTCCTCAATACTCCAAAGAGTACAAGAGTATAAACTGTTCCTCAATACTCCAAAGAGTACAAGAGTATAAACTGTTCCTCAATACTCCAAAGAGTACAAGAGTATAAACTGTTCCTCAATACTCCAAAGAGTACAAGAGTATAAACTGTTCCTCAATACTCCAAAGAGTACAAGAGTATAAACTGTTCCTCAATACTCCAAAGAGTACAAGAGTATAAACTGTTCCTCAATACTCCAAAGAGTACAAGAGTATAAACTGTTCCTCAATACTCCAAAGAGTACAAGAGTATAAACTGTTCCTCAATACTCCAAAGAGTACAAGAGTATAAACTGTTCCTCAATACTCCAAAGAGTACAAGAGTATAAACTGTTCCTCAATACTCCAAAGAGTACAAGAGTATAAACTGTTCCTCAATACTCCAAAGAGTACAAGAGTATAAACTGTTCCTCAATACTCCAAAGAGTACAAGAGTATAAACTGTTCCTCAATACTCCAAAGAGTACAAGAGTATAAACTGTTCCTCAATACTCCAAAGAGTACAAGAGTATAAACTGTTCCTCAATACTCCAAAGAGTACAAGAGTATAAACTGTTCCTCAATACTCCAAAGAGTACAAGAGTATAAACTGTTCCTCAATACTCCAAAGAGTACAAGAGTATAAACTGTTCCTCAATACTCCAAAGAGTACAAGAGTATAAACTGTTCCTCAATACTCCAAAGAGTACAAGAGTATAAACTGTTCCTCAATACTCCAAAGAGTACAAGAGTATAAACTGTTCCTCAATACTCCAAAGAGTACAAGAGTATAAACTGTTCCTCAATACTCCAAAGAGTACAAGAGTATAAACTGTTCCTCAATACTCCAAAGAGTACAAGAGTATAAACTGTTCCTCAATACTCCAAAGAGTACAAGAGTATAAACTGTTCCTCAATACTCCAAAGAGTACAAGAGTATAAACTGTTCCTCAATACTCCAAAGAGTACAAGAGTATAAACTGTTCCTCAATACTCCAAAGAGTACAAGAGTATAAACTGTTCCTCAATACTCCAAAGAGTACAAGAGTATAAACTGTTCCTCAATACTCCAAAGAGTACAAGAGTATAAACTGTTCCTCAATACTCCAAAGAGTACAAGAGTATAAACTGTTCCTCAATACTCCAAAGAGTACAAGAGTATAAACTGTTCCTCAATACTCCAAAGAGTACAAGAGTATAAACTGTTCCTCAATACTCCAAAGAGTACAAGAGTATAAACTGTTCCTCAATACTCCAAAGAGTACAAGAGTATAAACTGTTCCTCAATACTCCAAAGAGTACAAGAGTATAAACTGTTCCTCAATACTCCAAAGAGTACAAGAGTATAAACTGTTCCTCAATACTCCAAAGAGTACAAGAGTATAAACTGTTCCTCAATACTCCAAAGAGTACAAGAGTATAAACTGTTCCTCAATACTCCAAAGAGTACAAGAGTATAAACTGTTCCTCAATACTCCAAAGAGTACAAGAGTATAAACTGTTCCTCAATACTCCAAAGAGTACAAGAGTATAAACTGTTCCTCAATACTCCAAAGAGTACAAGAGTATAAACTGTTCCTCAATACTCCAAAGAGTACAAGAGTATAAACTGTTCCTCAATACTCCAAAGAGTACAAGAGTATAAACTGTTCCTCAATACTCCAAAGAGTACAAGAGTATAAACTGTTCCTCAATACTCCAAAGAGTACAAGAGTATAAACTGTTCCTCAATACTCCAAAGAGTACAAGAGTATAAACTGTTCCTCAATACTCCAAAGAGTACAAGAGTATAAACTGTTCCTCAATACTCCAAAGAGTACAAGAGTATAAACTGTTCCTCAATACTCCAAAGAGTACAAGAGTATAAACTGTTCCTCAATACTCCAAAGAGTACAAGAGTATAAACTGTTCCTCAATACTCCAAAGAGTACAAGAGTATAAACTGTTCCTCAATACTCCAAAGAGTACAAGAGTATAAACTGTTCCTCAATACTCCAAAGAGTACAAGAGTATAAACTGTTCCTCAATACTCCAAAGAGTACAAGAGTATAAACTGTTCCTCAATACTCCAAAGAGTACAAGAGTATAAACTGTTCCTCAATACTCCAAAGAGTACAAGAGTATAAACTGTTCCTCAATACTCCAAAGAGTACAAGAGTATAAACTGTTCCTCAATACTCCAAAGAGTACAAGAGTATAAACTGTTCCTCAATACTCCAAAGAGTACAAGAGTATAAACTGTTCCTCAATACTCCAAAGAGTACAAGAGTATAAACTGTTCCTCAATACTCCAAAGAGTACAAGAGTATAAACTGTTCCTCAATACTCCAAAGAGTACAAGAGTATAAACTGTTCCTCAATACTCCAAAGAGTACAAGAGTATAAACTGTTCCTCAATACTCCAAAGAGTACAAGAGTATAAACTGTTCCTCAATACTCCAAAGAGTACAAGAGTATAAACTGTTCCTCAATACTCCAAAGAGTACAAGAGTATAAACTGTTCCTCAATACTCCAAAGAGTACAAGAGTATAAACTGTTCCTCAATACTCCAAAGAGTACAAGAGTATAAACTGTTCCTCAATACTCCAAAGAGTACAAGAGTATAAACTGTTCCTCAATACTCCAAAGAGTACAAGAGTATAAACTGTTCCTCAATACTCCAAAGAGTACAAGAGTATAAACTGTTCCTCAATACTCCAAAGAGTACAAGAGTATAAACTGTTCCTCAATACTCCAAAGAGTACAAGAGTATAAACTGTTCCTCAATACTCCAAAGAGTACAAGAGTATAAACTGTTCCTCAATACTCCAAAGAGTACAAGAGTATAAACTGTTCCTCAATACTCCAAAGAGTACAAGAGTATAAACTGTTCCTCAATACTCCAAAGAGTACAAGAGTATAAACTGTTCCTCAATACTCCAAAGAGTACAAGAGTATAAACTGTTCCTCAATACTCCAAAGAGTACAAGAGTATAAACTGTTCCTCAATACTCCAAAGAGTACAAGAGTATAAACTGTTCCTCAATACTCCAAAGAGTACAAGAGTATAAACTGTTCCTCAATACTCCAAAGAGTACAAGAGTATAAACTGTTCCTCAATACTCCAAAGAGTACAAGAGTATAAACTGTTCCTCAATACTCCAAAGAGTACAAGAGTATAAACTGTTCCTCAATACTCCAAAGAGTACAAGAGTATAAACTGTTCCTCAATACTCCAAAGAGTACAAGAGTATAAACTGTTCCTCAATACTCCAAAGAGTACAAGAGTATAAACTGTTCCTCAATACTCCAAAGAGTACAAGAGTATAAACTGTTCCTCAATACTCCAAAGAGTACAAGAGTATAAACTGTTCCTCAATACTCCAAAGAGTACAAGAGTATAAACTGTTCCTCAATACTCCAAAGAGTACAAGAGTATAAACTGTTCCTCAATACTCCAAAGAGTACAAGAGTATAAACTGTTCCTCAATACTCCAAAGAGTACAAGAGTATAAACTGTTCCTCAATACTCCAAAGAGTACAAGAGTATAAACTGTTCCTCAATACTCCAAAGAGTACAAGAGTATAAACTGTTCCTCAATACTCCAAAGAGTACAAGAGTATAAACTGTTCCTCAATACTCCAAAGAGTACAAGAGTATAAACTGTTCCTCAATACTCCAAAGAGTACAAGAGTATAAACTGTTCCTCAATACTCCAAAGAGTACAAGAGTATAAACTGTTCCTCAATACTCCAAAGAGTACAAGAGTATAAACTGTTCCTCAATACTCCAAAGAGTACAAGAGTATAAACTGTTCCTCAATACTCCAAAGAGTACAAGAGTATAAACTGTTCCTCAATACTCCAAAGAGTACAAGAGTATAAACTGTTCCTCAATACTCCAAAGAGTACAAGAGTATAAACTGTTCCTCAATACTCCAAAGAGTACAAGAGTATAAACTGTTCCTCAATACTCCAAAGAGTACAAGAGTATAAACTGTTCCTCAATACTCCAAAGAGTACAAGAGTATAAACTGTTCCTCAATACTCCAAAGAGTACAAGAGTATAAACTGTTCCTCAATACTCCAAAGAGTACAAGAGTATAAACTGTTCCTCAATACTCCAAAGAGTACAAGAGTATAAACTGTTCCTCAATACTCCAAAGAGTACAAGAGTATAAACTGTTCCTCAATACTCCAAAGAGTACAAGAGTATAAACTGTTCCTCAATACTCCAAAGAGTACAAGAGTATAAACTGTTCCTCAATACTCCAAAGAGTACAAGAGTATAAACTGTTCCTCAATACTCCAAAGAGTACAAGAGTATAAACTGTTCCTCAATACTCCAAAGAGTACAAGAGTATAAACTGTTCCTCAATACTCCAAAGAGTACAAGAGTATAAACTGTTCCTCAATACTCCAAAGAGTACAAGAGTATAAACTGTTCCTCAATACTCCAAAGAGTACAAGAGTATAAACTGTTCCTCAATACTCCAAAGAGTACAAGAGTATAAACTGTTCCTCAATACTCCAAAGAGTACAAGAGTATAAACTGTTCCTCAATACTCCAAAGAGTACAAGAGTATAAACTGTTCCTCAATACTCCAAAGAGTACAAGAGTATAAACTGTTCCTCAATACTCCAAAGAGTACAAGAGTATAAACTGTTCCTCAATACTCCAAAGAGTACAAGAGTATAAACTGTTCCTCAATACTCCAAAGAGTACAAGAGTATAAACTGTTCCTCAATACTCCAAAGAGTACAAGAGTATAAACTGTTCCTCAATACTCCAAAGAGTACAAGAGTATAAACTGTTCCTCAATACTCCAAAGAGTACAAGAGTATAAACTGTTCCTCAATACTCCAAAGAGTACAAGAGTATAAACTGTTCCTCAATACTCCAAAGAGTACAAGAGTATAAACTGTTCCTCAATACTCCAAAGAGTACAAGAGTATAAACTGTTCCTCAATACTCCAAAGAGTACAAGAGTATAAACTGTTCCTCAATACTCCAAAGAGTACAAGAGTATAAACTGTTCCTCAATACTCCAAAGAGTACAAGAGTATAAACTGTTCCTCAATACTCCAAAGAGTACAAGAGTATAAACTGTTCCTCAATACTCCAAAGAGTACAAGAGTATAAACTGTTCCTCAATACTCCAAAGAGTACAAGAGTATAAACTGTTCCTCAATACTCCAAAGAGTACAAGAGTATAAACTGTTCCTCAATACTCCAAAGAGTACAAGAGTATAAACTGTTCCTCAATACTCCAAAGAGTACAAGAGTATAAACTGTTCCTCAATACTCCAAAGAGTACAAGAGTATAAACTGTTCCTCAATACTCCAAAGAGTACAAGAGTATAAACTGTTCCTCAATACTCCAAAGAGTACAAGAGTATAAACTGTTCCTCAATACTCCAAAGAGTACAAGAGTATAAACTGTTCCTCAATACTCCAAAGAGTACAAGAGTATAAACTGTTCCTCAATACTCCAAAGAGTACAAGAGTATAAACTGTTCCTCAATACTCCAAAGAGTACAAGAGTATAAACTGTTCCTCAATACTCCAAAGAGTACAAGAGTATAAACTGTTCCTCAATACTCCAAAGAGTACAAGAGTATAAACTGTTCCTCAATACTCCAAAGAGTACAAGAGTATAAACTGTTCCTCAATACTCCAAAGAGTACAAGAGTATAAACTGTTCCTCAATACTCCAAAGAGTACAAGAGTATAAACTGTTCCTCAATACTCCAAAGAGTACAAGAGTATAAACTGTTCCTCAATACTCCAAAGAGTACAAGAGTATAAACTGTTCCTCAATACTCCAAAGAGTACAAGAGTATAAACTGTTCCTCAATACTCCAAAGAGTACAAGAGTATAAACTGTTCCTCAATACTCCAAAGAGTACAAGAGTATAAACTGTTCCTCAATACTCCAAAGAGTACAAGAGTATAAACTGTTCCTCAATACTCCAAAGAGTACAAGAGTATAAACTGTTCCTCAATACTCCAAAGAGTACAAGAGTATAAACTGTTCCTCAATACTCCAAAGAGTACAAGAGTATAAACTGTTCCTCAATACTCCAAAGAGTACAAGAGTATAAACTGTTCCTCAATACTCCAAAGAGTACAAGAGTATAAACTGTTCCTCAATACTCCAAAGAGTACAAGAGTATAAACTGTTCCTCAATACTCCAAAGAGTACAAGAGTATAAACTGTTCCTCAATACTCCAAAGAGTACAAGAGTATAAACTGTTCCTCAATACTCCAAAGAGTACAAGAGTATAAACTGTTCCTCAATACTCCAAAGAGTACAAGAGTATAAACTGTTCCTCAATACTCCAAAGAGTACAAGAGTATAAACTGTTCCTCAATACTCCAAAGAGTACAAGAGTATAAACTGTTCCTCAATACTCCAAAGAGTACAAGAGTATAAACTGTTCCTCAATACTCCAAAGAGTACAAGAGTATAAACTGTTCCTCAATACTCCAAAGAGTACAAGAGTATAAACTGTTCCTCAATACTCCAAAGAGTACAAGAGTATAAACTGTTCCTCAATACTCCAAAGAGTACAAGAGTATAAACTGTTCCTCAATACTCCAAAGAGTACAAGAGTATAAACTGTTCCTCAATACTCCAAAGAGTACAAGAGTATAAACTGTTCCTCAATACTCCAAAGAGTACAAGAGTATAAACTGTTCCTCAATACTCCAAAGAGTACAAGAGTATAAACTGTTCCTCAATACTCCAAAGAGTACAAGAGTATAAACTGTTCCTCAATACTCCAAAGAGTACAAGAGTATAAACTGTTCCTCAATACTCCAAAGAGTACAAGAGTATAAACTGTTCCTCAATACTCCAAAGAGTACAAGAGTATAAACTGTTCCTCAATACTCCAAAGAGTACAAGAGTATAAACTGTTCCTCAATACTCCAAAGAGTACAAGAGTATAAACTGTTCCTCAATACTCCAAAGAGTACAAGAGTATAAACTGTTCCTCAATACTCCAAAGAGTACAAGAGTATAAACTGTTCCTCAATACTCCAAAGAGTACAAGAGTATAAACTGTTCCTCAATACTCCAAAGAGTACAAGAGTATAAACTGTTCCTCAATACTCCAAAGAGTACAAGAGTATAAACTGTTCCTCAATACTCCAAAGAGTACAAGAGTATAAACTGTTCCTCAATACTCCAAAGAGTACAAGAGTATAAACTGTTCCTCAATACTCCAAAGAGTACAAGAGTATAAACTGTTCCTCAATACTCCAAAGAGTACAAGAGTATAAACTGTTCCTCAATACTCCAAAGAGTACAAGAGTATAAACTGTTCCTCAATACTCCAAAGAGTACAAGAGTATAAACTGTTCCTCAATACTCCAAAGAGTACAAGAGTATAAACTGTTCCTCAATACTCCAAAGAGTACAAGAGTATAAACTGTTCCTCAATACTCCAAAGAGTACAAGAGTATAAACTGTTCCTCAATACTCCAAAGAGTACAAGAGTATAAACTGTTCCTCAATACTCCAAAGAGTACAAGAGTATAAACTGTTCCTCAATACTCCAAAGAGTACAAGAGTATAAACTGTTCCTCAATACTCCAAAGAGTACAAGAGTATAAACTGTTCCTCAATACTCCAAAGAGTACAAGAGTATAAACTGTTCCTCAATACTCCAAAGAGTACAAGAGTATAAACTGTTCCTCAATACTCCAAAGAGTACAAGAGTATAAACTGTTCCTCAATACTCCAAAGAGTACAAGAGTATAAACTGTTCCTCAATACTCCAAAGAGTACAAGAGTATAAACTGTTCCTCAATACTCCAAAGAGTACAAGAGTATAAACTGTTCCTCAATACTCCAAAGAGTACAAGAGTATAAACTGTTCCTCAATACTCCAAAGAGTACAAGAGTATAAACTGTTCCTCAATACTCCAAAGAGTACAAGAGTATAAACTGTTCCTCAATACTCCAAAGAGTACAAGAGTATAAACTGTTCCTCAATACTCCAAAGAGTACAAGAGTATAAACTGTTCCTCAATACTCCAAAGAGTACAAGAGTATAAACTGTTCCTCAATACTCCAAAGAGTACAAGAGTATAAACTGTTCCTCAATACTCCAAAGAGTACAAGAGTATAAACTGTTCCTCAATACTCCAAAGAGTACAAGAGTATAAACTGTTCCTCAATACTCCAAAGAGTACAAGAGTATAAACTGTTCCTCAATACTCCAAAGAGTACAAGAGTATAAACTGTTCCTCAATACTCCAAAGAGTACAAGAGTATAAACTGTTCCTCAATACTCCAAAGAGTACAAGAGTATAAACTGTTCCTCAATACTCCAAAGAGTACAAGAGTATAAACTGTTCCTCAATACTCCAAAGAGTACAAGAGTATAAACTGTTCCTCAATACTCCAAAGAGTACAAGAGTATAAACTGTTCCTCAATACTCCAAAGAGTACAAGAGTATAAACTGTTCCTCAATACTCCAAAGAGTACAAGAGTATAAACTGTTCCTCAATACTCCAAAGAGTACAAGAGTATAAACTGTTCCTCAATACTCCAAAGAGTACAAGAGTATAAACTGTTCCTCAATACTCCAAAGAGTACAAGAGTATAAACTGTTCCTCAATACTCCAAAGAGTACAAGAGTATAAACTGTTCCTCAATACTCCAAAGAGTACAAGAGTATAAACTGTTCCTCAATACTCCAAAGAGTACAAGAGTATAAACTGTTCCTCAATACTCCAAAGAGTACAAGAGTATAAACTGTTCCTCAATACTCCAAAGAGTACAAGAGTATAAACTGTTCCTCAATACTCCAAAGAGTACAAGAGTATAAACTGTTCCTCAATACTCCAAAGAGTACAAGAGTATAAACTGTTCCTCAATACTCCAAAGAGTACAAGAGTATAAACTGTTCCTCAATACTCCAAAGAGTACAAGAGTATAAACTGTTCCTCAATACTCCAAAGAGTACAAGAGTATAAACTGTTCCTCAATACTCCAAAGAGTACAAGAGTATAAACTGTTCCTCAATACTCCAAAGAGTACAAGAGTATAAACTGTTCCTCAATACTCCAAAGAGTACAAGAGTATAAACTGTTCCTCAATACTCCAAAGAGTACAAGAGTATAAACTGTTCCTCAATACTCCAAAGAGTACAAGAGTATAAACTGTTCCTCAATACTCCAAAGAGTACAAGAGTATAAACTGTTCCTCAATACTCCAAAGAGTACAAGAGTATAAACTGTTCCTCAATACTCCAAAGAGTACAAGAGTATAAACTGTTCCTCAATACTCCAAAGAGTACAAGAGTATAAACTGTTCCTCAATACTCCAAAGAGTACAAGAGTATAAACTGTTCCTCAATACTCCAAAGAGTACAAGAGTATAAACTGTTCCTCAATACTCCAAAGAGTACAAGAGTATAAACTGTTCCTCAATACTCCAAAGAGTACAAGAGTATAAACTGTTCCTCAATACTCCAAAGAGTACAAGAGTATAAACTGTTCCTCAATACTCCAAAGAGTACAAGAGTATAAACTGTTCCTCAATACTCCAAAGAGTACAAGAGTATAAACTGTTCCTCAATACTCCAAAGAGTACAAGAGTATAAACTGTTCCTCAATACTCCAAAGAGTACAAGAGTATAAACTGTTCCTCAATACTCCAAAGAGTACAAGAGTATAAACTGTTCCTCAATACTCCAAAGAGTACAAGAGTATAAACTGTTCCTCAATACTCCAAAGAGTACAAGAGTATAAACTGTTCCTCAATACTCCAAAGAGTACAAGAGTATAAACTGTTCCTCAATACTCCAAAGAGTACAAGAGTATAAACTGTTCCTCAATACTCCAAAGAGTACAAGAGTATAAACTGTTCCTCAATACTCCAAAGAGTACAAGAGTATAAACTGTTCCTCAATACTCCAAAGAGTACAAGAGTATAAACTGTTCCTCAATACTCCAAAGAGTACAAGAGTATAAACTGTTCCTCAATACTCCAAAGAGTACAAGAGTATAAACTGTTCCTCAATACTCCAAAGAGTACAAGAGTATAAACTGTTCCTCAATACTCCAAAGAGTACAAGAGTATAAACTGTTCCTCAATACTCCAAAGAGTACAAGAGTATAAACTGTTCCTCAATACTCCAAAGAGTACAAGAGTATAAACTGTTCCTCAATACTCCAAAGAGTACAAGAGTATAAACTGTTCCTCAATACTCCAAAGAGTACAAGAGTATAAACTGTTCCTCAATACTCCAAAGAGTACAAGAGTATAAACTGTTCCTCAATACTCCAAAGAGTACAAGAGTATAAACTGTTCCTCAATACTCCAAAGAGTACAAGAGTATAAACTGTTCCTCAATACTCCAAAGAGTACAAGAGTATAAACTGTTCCTCAATACTCCAAAGAGTACAAGAGTATAAACTGTTCCTCAATACTCCAAAGAGTACAAGAGTATAAACTGTTCCTCAATACTCCAAAGAGTACAAGAGTATAAACTGTTCCTCAATACTCCAAAGAGTACAAGAGTATAAACTGTTCCTCAATACTCCAAAGAGTACAAGAGTATAAACTGTTCCTCAATACTCCAAAGAGTACAAGAGTATAAACTGTTCCTCAATACTCCAAAGAGTACAAGAGTATAAACTGTTCCTCAATACTCCAAAGAGTACAAGAGTATAAACTGTTCCTCAATACTCCAAAGAGTACAAGAGTATAAACTGTTCCTCAATACTCCAAAGAGTACAAGAGTATAAACTGTTCCTCAATACTCCAAAGAGTACAAGAGTATAAACTGTTCCTCAATACTCCAAAGAGTACAAGAGTATAAACTGTTCCTCAATACTCCAAAGAGTACAAGAGTATAAACTGTTCCTCAATACTCCAAAGAGTACAAGAGTATAAACTGTTCCTCAATACTCCAAAGAGTACAAGAGTATAAACTGTTCCTCAATACTCCAAAGAGTACAAGAGTATAAACTGTTCCTCAATACTCCAAAGAGTACAAGAGTATAAACTGTTCCTCAATACTCCAAAGAGTACAAGAGTATAAACTGTTCCTCAATACTCCAAAGAGTACAAGAGTATAAACTGTTCCTCAATACTCCAAAGAGTACAAGAGTATAAACTGTTCCTCAATACTCCAAAGAGTACAAGAGTATAAACTGTTCCTCAATACTCCAAAGAGTACAAGAGTATAAACTGTTCCTCAATACTCCAAAGAGTACAAGAGTATAAACTGTTCCTCAATACTCCAAAGAGTACAAGAGTATAAACTGTTCCTCAATACTCCAAAGAGTACAAGAGTATAAACTGTTCCTCAATACTCCAAAGAGTACAAGAGTATAAACTGTTCCTCAATACTCCAAAGAGTACAAGAGTATAAACTGTTCCTCAATACTCCAAAGAGTACAAGAGTATAAACTGTTCCTCAATACTCCAAAGAGTACAAGAGTATAAACTGTTCCTCAATACTCCAAAGAGTACAAGAGTATAAACTGTTCCTCAATACTCCAAAGAGTACAAGAGTATAAACTGTTCCTCAATACTCCAAAGAGTACAAGAGTATAAACTGTTCCTCAATACTCCAAAGAGTACAAGAGTATAAACTGTTCCTCAATACTCCAAAGAGTACAAGAGTATAAACTGTTCCTCAATACTCCAAAGAGTACAAGAGTATAAACTGTTCCTCAATACTCCAAAGAGTACAAGAGTATAAACTGTTCCTCAATACTCCAAAGAGTACAAGAGTATAAACTGTTCCTCAATACTCCAAAGAGTACAAGAGTATAAACTGTTCCTCAATACTCCAAAGAGTACAAGAGTATAAACTGTTCCTCAATACTCCAAAGAGTACAAGAGTATAAACTGTTCCTCAATACTCCAAAGAGTACAAGAGTATAAACTGTTCCTCAATACTCCAAAGAGTACAAGAGTATAAACTGTTCCTCAATACTCCAAAGAGTACAAGAGTATAAACTGTTCCTCAATACTCCAAAGAGTACAAGAGTATAAACTGTTCCTCAATACTCCAAAGAGTACAAGAGTATAAACTGTTCCTCAATACTCCAAAGAGTACAAGAGTATAAACTGTTCCTCAATACTCCAAAGAGTACAAGAGTATAAACTGTTCCTCAATACTCCAAAGAGTACAAGAGTATAAACTGTTCCTCAATACTCCAAAGAGTACAAGAGTATAAACTGTTCCTCAATACTCCAAAGAGTACAAGAGTATAAACTGTTCCTCAATACTCCAAAGAGTACAAGAGTATAAACTGTTCCTCAATACTCCAAAGAGTACAAGAGTATAAACTGTTCCTCAATACTCCAAAGAGTACAAGAGTATAAACTGTTCCTCAATACTCCAAAGAGTACAAGAGTATAAACTGTTCCTCAATACTCCAAAGAGTACAAGAGTATAAACTGTTCCTCAATACTCCAAAGAGTACAAGAGTATAAACTGTTCCTCAATACTCCAAAGAGTACAAGAGTATAAACTGTTCCTCAATACTCCAAAGAGTACAAGAGTATAAACTGTTCCTCAATACTCCAAAGAGTACAAGAGTATAAACTGTTCCTCAATACTCCAAAGAGTACAAGAGTATAAACTGTTCCTCAATACTCCAAAGAGTACAAGAGTATAAACTGTTCCTCAATACTCCAAAGAGTACAAGAGTATAAACTGTTCCTCAATACTCCAAAGAGTACAAGAGTATAAACTGTTCCTCAATACTCCAAAGAGTACAAGAGTATAAACTGTTCCTCAATACTCCAAAGAGTACAAGAGTATAAACTGTTCCTCAATACTCCAAAGAGTACAAGAGTATAAACTGTTCCTCAATACTCCAAAGAGTACAAGAGTATAAACTGTTCCTCAATACTCCAAAGAGTACAAGAGTATAAACTGTTCCTCAATACTCCAAAGAGTACAAGAGTATAAACTGTTCCTCAATACTCCAAAGAGTACAAGAGTATAAACTGTTCCTCAATACTCCAAAGAGTACAAGAGTATAAACTGTTCCTCAATACTCCAAAGAGTACAAGAGTATAAACTGTTCCTCAATACTCCAAAGAGTACAAGAGTATAAACTGTTCCTCAATACTCCAAAGAGTACAAGAGTATAAACTGTTCCTCAATACTCCAAAGAGTACAAGAGTATAAACTGTTCCTCAATACTCCAAAGAGTACAAGAGTATAAACTGTTCCTCAATACTCCAAAGAGTACAAGAGTATAAACTGTTCCTCAATACTCCAAAGAGTACAAGAGTATAAACTGTTCCTCAATACTCCAAAGAGTACAAGAGTATAAACTGTTCCTCAATACTCCAAAGAGTACAAGAGTATAAACTGTTCCTCAATACTCCAAAGAGTACAAGAGTATAAACTGTTCCTCAATACTCCAAAGAGTACAAGAGTATAAACTGTTCCTCAATACTCCAAAGAGTACAAGAGTATAAACTGTTCCTCAATACTCCAAAGAGTACAAGAGTATAAACTGTTCCTCAATACTCCAAAGAGTACAAGAGTATAAACTGTTCCTCAATACTCCAAAGAGTACAAGAGTATAAACTGTTCCTCAATACTCCAAAGAGTACAAGAGTATATTACATGGGAGCGGACTTAAACAATCCGTATACTAGCCCGACTCAAACGGTAGTCGGTAAAGGCTAATCAAATCCGTTGAAGGCTGGGGATTAGCCAAAAATCCTAAAGTCAACGCCTAACACGCGTCGCCGGGTAGTCTATTCCCGTGAGAAAGACGAAGTCTACGTATTCAATATCGTAGCACTAAGAGCGTTAACTCTCTTAGCACGACGTCACATGCGGAACGGACTTAAACAATCCGCATGCTAGCCCGACTCAAACGGTAGTCGGTAAAGGCTTATCAAATCCGTTGATGGCTGAGGATTTGCCAAAAATTCTATAACTGCGAGTCATTGACGCATCAACTCCCCTAGTTGGTCTCGTGACTTGAGCACCCAACAAATTCAGGACAAAATCCACACATGCAGATGAATCAACTTTAACAGTTGGTCCTGCAACCCCAACATTCGGGACCGCGATGCTCCAATACCTTAAGAGCTTAAACTGTGTATACTCCAGCAAACGTACGAGTATAAACTGTGTTAATGGTGATCCGTAAACCCTAGGGTCAACGCTGGTCAACGCGTAACCCTAGGTCAACGCCAGTCAACGCGTTGCAATCAGAGTCAACGTTCGACGATCCAAAACCCTAAGGGTCAACGCCGGTCAACGCGTAACCCTAGGTCAACGCCAGTCAACGCGTTGCAACCAAACGACAAAAGTCAACGTTCGAGGATTCAAAATCCACACCAATCAGCGTTCGACGATTCAAAACCCTAGGGTCAACGCCGGTCAACGCGTAACCCTAGGTCAACGCCAGTCAACGCGTTGCGACAAAAAGTCAACACACGATGATCTGAAACCCTAAGTCAACACAATGTGACGGAGGTAGTTCAAGGTCAACTCAATGACACGAGCCAAACTCAATTCATCAGCTGCAAACTCGAGACTCCGACGACGGCCAAGCGATAAACGCAGCGCTGGAAGAACTTCGGATATTCGTCAAAGCATCGAATAGACCGAAAATCGAAGGAGCCAAGAGTTGAAGCTAACTACAGGTCCTGATGCCGACTAAAGGCTAGACCAATCACATCCAAAGTATTCCAGCCTCTTCTATAAAAGAAACGAGTCAGGAACACTTTGGAGGGGGTATCTGTAGGCATCGAAAATTGCCTATAGGTCTCCACGAACGGTTCAGTGTTAAAGAACGACGATGAACGTCACTATCCGATCCACATGAATCTAATTGACGTCGACGAACGACTGAAGCGAATCGACGAGCTACGTAAGCTGATAGGGTTTCGGAACAACCAAGACCCGGACCAATCGGGAACCCGGCACTGTTCACGAATAAGACAACGCCCTTCATGCCTTGAAATCGAAGGAGCCAAGAGTTGAAGCTAACTACAGGTCCTAGTGCCGACTGAAGGCTAGACCAATCACATCCAAAGTATTCCAGCCTCTTCTATAAAAGAAACGAGTCAGGAACACTTTGGAGGGGGTATCTGTAGGCATCGAAAATTGCCTATAGGTCCCCACTGTAGGCATCGAAAATTGCCTATAGGTCCCCACGAACGGTTCAGTGTTAAAGAACGACGATGAACGTCAATATCCGATCCACATGAGTCTAATTGACGTCGATGAACGACTGAAGTGAGTCGGCGAGCTACGTGAACGGATAGGGTTTCGGAACAACCAAGACCCGGACCGATCGGGAACCCGGCACTGTTCACGAATAGGACAA
>NW_017973486.1:0-13266 GCF_001876935.1 Asparagus officinalis
ACTCTGGTTGCAACGCGTTGACTGGTGTTGACCCTTAGGGTTTCGAATCGTCAAACGTTGACTTTTGTCACAACGCGTTGACTGGCATTGACCTAGGGTTACGCGTTGACCGGCATTGACCCTTAGGGTTTCGAATCGTCAAACGTTGACTTGTGGAGTTCATCAATATTCAACGATTGGCGAAGAATCGGCGTGATTTGGGGGTTCAGAGAAGCAATTTAGGGGTCCAAACACGTTTCGGGGGTCAAAACAGACTCAAGACGCCCCGGGGGTGTCCCGACAAAACCAGGACACCCTGGGGTGTCTCGGCAAAGCCGAGACACCCTTGGGGTGTCTTGGTTTTTTTCGTGGTCCCCCCCCCCTTTTGTTTGGCCTTTTCCTCTTTTGTCTTTTGCTCATGGTCCCCCCCTCTTTTAATTCAAAATTCAAAAGAGAAAACCGAATTCTTTCCCCCTCATTTTCGGTTTTGTGTGTTCTTCTTCCCCAAGCTTTTATCCTCCATTGATTCACTTTCAAGAACCCATTAACCCTTCAAGAGGAGCTCGGATTTTGGGTGCATCCTATTGGCCGAAAGCTTGCTTCTCCAAGTAGGGTTCTCTCCTTCATCTTCAAGCTCAAAGGAAACCCCTTTGATTTGGTAAGTTCTTCTTCACAATCCTCTTATTTTCTTGTAAAGATTGCATCTTTATTCTTGTAGTAGGCAAAGGGGTTGTGTATGCACAATGCCTTGGGGGGGTTTGTGCAAAAGAGGTAACATGGCCGAATTTTGGGGGGCTTATTTGCAAAATGGAACTGAAATTCGTGGGGGCTTTTATGTAAAAAAAGGAACTGAAATTTTGAGGCTTGGATTTCATACCCCTTTGGTAACAATTTGGATGGGTGTTTCATGCAAAAAGACCATACCTCATTGAGGGTTTTATGTGCAAATATGGGGCCGAAAATTTTTTGGGGCTTATTTGCAAAATTGGCCAAAGAATTGGGGTGGTGTTCATGTAATAGAGGACTGAAGTTAGGACCTAGATTACATGCTCATTTGGCCGAAAGTTTGAGGGGTACTTTAGGCAAAAGGACCAAAAGTTGTTGGAGGGGTTTTTATGCAAAATTGGCCAAATTCTGCGAAAGGGTTTATTTGCAAAATTTAACCAAAATTGTGGGGTACCGGGGGGTGCTATACGATCAGATATGATGACCACGACCCGACCCGGGCGTGTCCTTGACCCGAATTTTGGCCTTGAACACGAAGGGTATTTTGGGTATTCCACCAAAATTCACCGCGAAAGGTGACAATCATTGTCTCGCATGCACGAAATTTGTAGGTTTAACTAGACTTCAATTATGAAACCCTATTTATGTATAGGATTTTAATTAAAGTTCTTAATTTCCCTTTTAAATTTCGTGTATTCATGTTTTAGATTGTACCTGAGCTGCTTTTCGTTGCAGATTTGCAATGTCTCCGCGTCGATCTCGATCCCGTAGGAGTCGTTCTCATTCACAGCATAGTGAGGAAGAGGTTCCCTCGACGTCTTCCCCCGTGGCCTCGTTCTTCGGGGGTGAGAATTTATGTAGATTTTTTTTTGCATCCCTGATTGACCTCTTTGCGGGTCCTGAAGGAAGAACCGATACCTCTCTCGCGGAGGGTAAGGTTTCAGACTTGTTTTGCTTAGCCAATTCAAGTCTCCGATATATTGGGGCGATTTTGTGTCGTCCTACGCCTTATAGGTCGGTGTATGTCACCACGTTATTCACGTGATGATGCATACCGTTCTTCCGGTGTAGCATGCCGTTCTTCTGGTGTAGGACACTCAGAATCGTCTCTCCAATTATTCCGGGAATGAGCTTATCATTCTTTCTTATGAGCTTTCTGACTCCACCCTTGTGCTTTATTGCAGTGGAGTTTCCTGCCTAATCAACTTCACGCCGTTCGATGGAAGGGGTTCCCCCACCCAGCATTTGATTTATTTCAAATCGCACCTGGGTGCTATCTCTGGGAACGAGCCTCTGATGGTGCGGTCATTCGTCGGCACTCTTCGCGGAGCTGCCTTCGATTGGTATCGTCGCCTCAAGCCAGGAAGCGTGAACAGCTGGGATGACATGGAGACGAAGTTCCTTGCAAATTTCTTCGACGACGACACCGAGATCTCTATCGGATCGTTGCTCGACGAGAAACAAAAAGACGGGGAGTTAGTCGACACCTTCGTCAAAAGGTTCCGGAACAAGGCGATGAATTGCCGGGACCCGATCACCGAGGAATTCATTCTCCAGACTTGCCACAACAACCTCGCATTGGACGTATTGGAGGCAATGGGGACAGCACCGTCTGACACTTGGAAGGATCTGAAGGTGCGCGGTGAACAAGCCGAACGCTTCCTTAAAAGGAAGAAGGCCGAAAGGAACCAACCGACGGTTAATCTGCTGGACTCAAACTTCGCTTCCCGTGGTAAGGGCAAAGCACCTGCAGCTGCTGGTGGTGCTAATCAAGCGTCACAACAGCAATCCCGAAGGCAGCAGAAGACTTCGGGTCCGAGACTCCAGAGAGAGTATTCCTTCAAGGACGAAGACGTTCCAACCATCTTCGAATCGCTCCTCGAAGGCAACAAGATCAAGCTACCACCTATCACGAATCAGGAGGAAGCTGATAACACTACGGACCCAAAGTACTGTGCATACCACAGAAGGGTTGTTCATCCCACCAAGGATTGCTTTGCTCTCAGGAATAGCATTCAGACCTTGGTCGAAGCCGGCGTTATAACGCTAAGGTAAGCCAAATAAAAACGGCAAAACTCCGACCGGTATAAGAGTATAAACTGCTTCCTGACACTCCAAAGAGTATACGAGTATAAACTGTTTCTCAATCCTCCGACCGGTATAAGAGGTTAAACTACTCCCTGATACTCCAATAGGTATATGAGTCTAAACTGTTTCCCCACTTTTGACGGGAAGTTCCTGGAGAATATTAAGCTAATATTCTTAAGGATAACCCGGTTAGTTAACTGATAATAATGTCCGAACCAGTTCCGCAGAGGAAACTGGGGGTGGACGATTTATGTAACGGGAAGTTCCCAAAACCACAGCAATGTAATGAATAAGGACTCCCATTCAAGTTCTCACTGTGTCTGTGCACTCAACACTCTCTCTGTTAGAGTCTGGACGTAAAGTTCCTGATTGGTCAAACCTTCTTACAGTTAGGACCACAGTCAAAATCCCCTCTCGATTCTCCCAATGAACGAGAGGTCCACAAATCAAGCGATCAAACCTTCCTACAGTTAGGATCGTCTTAAACCTTCCATTCGGTCAAACCTTTCTACAGTTAGGACCAAAACCAAAAACCCCTCTCGATTCCTCCAATGAACGAGAGGTCCACTTTCAAATCGAGTGATCAAACCTTCCTACAGTTAGGGTCACCTCAAACCTCCCACTTGGTCAAACCTTCCTACAGTTAGGACCAAAACCACGATTCATTCTCGATAAACGAGAAATTCATCTTTAGTTCGATAATCAAACCTTCCGACAGTTAGGGTTATCCGAATCTTTTTGATTCTCGGAGTGGAGATCCCACTCTTAGTTTCACCTTTCCGGATTCTGGGGGTGGAGATCCCACCTCGAGTCTCCTTTCCTTCTTTGTTCGGGGAATAGAATATAAAATTCTTCCTTCCCCATACCAATCCTTTTCGAAGAATTCAGGATTCATCCTAGGAAGTTTATCCCGAATCCTAAGCAGGGATAAGTCTGCGCCTAACACGCGCTGCCGGTTTAGTCTTTTTTCTGCACAAAAAGACACCAGAGTTCGATTCTGGGGTATTCTATCCTGAAACCTAAGCAAGGATAAGTCTGCGCCTGACACGCGCTGCCGGTCAGTTCTTAACCGTTTAAAAAGAACACCCGTTCACATATTCAACATTGTGACAGGTTGTTATTAATAACACCAAAATCCATGCCTTACACGCATGGGGAATTTCATCCTGAATCCTAAGAAAGGATATGCCGACGCCTAACACGCGTCGCCGGTTTAGTCTTTCCCCGTAGAAAAAGACACCAGAGTTCGATTCTGGGGTATTTTATCCCGAAGCCTAAGGAGGGATAAGTCAACGTTTAATACACGTTGCTGGGTAGCCTATTCCCATGACAACGGCGAAGTCTATGTATTCAAAGTCATAGCAACAAGTCTTAGAGGATTCAGTCTCTAAGCACAACGTTACATGCGGAACGGATTTAGACAATTCGCATGCTAGCCCGACTCAAACGGTAGTCGGTAAAGGTTAATCAAATCCGTTAAAGGCTTGGGGTTAGCCAAAAATCCTAAAGTCAGCGCCTAACACGCGTCGCCGGGTAGTCTATTCCCGTGAGAAAGACGAAGTCTACGTATTCGAAGTCGTAGCATCAAGTCTAAGGGAGTTCATTCCTTTAGCACAACGTCACATGCGGAACGGACTTAAGACAATCCGCATGTAAGCCCGATTCAAACGGTAATCGGTAAAAGCATGACAAATCCGTTGAGGGCTGAGGATTTGCCAAAAATCCTAAGTCAACGTCTGATACACGTTGCTGTTTAGTCTTTTCACAGGAGAAAGACGAAGTCTACGTATTCAATATCGTAGCACTAAAAGAGTTAACTCTTTTAGCATAACGTCACATGCGGAACGGACTTAAAACAATCCGCATGCTAGCCCGACTCAAACGGTAGTCGGTAAAGGCGCATCAAACCCGTTGATGGCTGAGGATTTGCCAAAAATCCTATAAATATGCGAGTCATTGACGCATCAACTTTATGAGTTGGTCTCGTGACTCGAGCATCCAACGACCTTGGGATAAGATCCATGCTCCAATTCCTTAAGAGCTTAAACCGTGTGTACTCCAGCAGACGTACGAGTATAAACTGTGTCAAATGCCGAACAGTGCATCATAATGAAGCCTGGACGCCGGACAACGCGTCGCAATGAAGCTCAAACGCCAGACAACGCGTTATAGATGAAGATTCAACGCAGTCAATCGATGATAAGTTCTGTGTTGAAGCAGCAAACTCGAGCCAAAAAGTCAAGAAATCAAGAATCGACTTCAAGTTCAAATTCCAACAACGGTCAGACAATAAATGCAGCACCGGAACCCCTACAGGCATTCTACAAAGCACTGAATAGCCTGAAGGAATTGAAGGAATCCAGAACAGAAGTCATTCCAGAGTCCCGTTACACCGACTGAAGGTTGGGACAATCACATCCAAAGTATTCCAGACTCTTCTATAAAAGAATGAGACTGAAATACTTTGGAGGGGGTATCTGTAGGCGTATAAAATTGCCTATAGGTCCCTTAGCACAGCTCGACGCCGATTTAACAAACGGACCACCGGGCGACGTATCCAAACAAGACCGTTAGCTCGCCAACGCTGAAGCCAAGCTATACGCAACGGAGCAGGTTAACGAGGCGACAAATCGCACCCAAGCATTGGAATGCATCCACTCGCACGCGGAATCAAACCAATGTTTAGGTGAATCACCGAGTCATCTAAACAAGAGCGAACTCGGATGAATCACGATCAAATCAACATCAATTCCGGACTCAAATTCAGAAGTTGGTTTACTGCCATATCAGGAACCCGACTCACTGCCATATCTGGAATCAAGTCAACAAGTCGTTGCCAAGTCAATCAACCACACAAGAGAACCAGAACCGGAAACAAAGGACGAAACGGACAAACACCCGGGGACTCGGCCGAAACCGAACCACCCCAGGGTGGCTCGGCCCAAGCCGAGCCACCCTGAGGTGGCTCGGTGGCCGAGCCACCCCAGGGTGGCTCGGCCAAGGCCGAGCCACCCTGAGGTGGCTCGGCCAAAGCCGAGCCACCCCAGGGTGGCTCGGCCAAGGCCGAGCCACCCTGAGGTGGCTCGGCCAAGGCCGAGCCACCCATGGGTGGCTAGGCTCAGAACTGTGCAAATGCACAGTTCTGAGTGCCTATAAATAGGCCTTGTGCTCATTTGTTTCAGAGGTTGGAAATTTTGGAGAGAGGCGAAGCCCTGCTGGATTGAAGACTCAGATCTAAAAAAGATCACAACTTTGAAGGCTTGGAGACTTGGACTTTCAGATCCGGTGCTCGGCGATCACCAACGCCAAATAAGGCAGGAGTTCGAGAGGATTGGATTTGAGATCTACACGATCACACTCCGGATCTAAGCTTGGTTCTTAGATCCCGAGATTCGAGCGGTTGTTTCCTTGGTGAAACAATCCCTCCCGGCTATTATTCCCTTGGTGGAATATTACCCGTCATATCGTGTAGATCCGACCGGATCGAGATCACGCGGTGGTCCACGGCAAATAACCCCGGCGCAGGCAAAGAACCCACCAAAGCGAGCGACCGCAAAACAGGAGCTCGCGATTAGTTCGACAAATAAGGAAAATTGTAATCTTTACTTTGTTTTCTTTGATTTTTCATTGTAACCGGATCTTATAAAAAGACCGGATCTTTGTAACGCATAAAGTTGTTAACTGAGATAGCAATGATATCAACAATGAAGAAAGCTACGATTTTTCCCGCGAACAATCTGGCGACCACAGTGGGAGCCAACAGCTTTACTGCCGAAGCTGTCGCGTCGCAGCCGCGGATCCCGATCCCGGTCGAGGAGGAGGTCGAGTACGAATTCGACCAACAAAAGTTCGAGGAGTATCTGTCATCCTCGTCCGAATCCACCTCCCCTCGCAAGTCCAAGTCTCCAAAGCTCTCTTCCAAGAGAAAACTTCGTTGGTACGAAGAAGTTGAAGCTGCCAACGAAGATCTCGCCCCGTTTGATGCCGAAGCTGCATCGGGTGAGATCTCTCCTTCCAACCAGGTCAGATCTGCTCTGGCCGAATCTTCCGTTGCCGAGGGCGTAGTGACTCTCTCAAAGAGAGCCCGCCAAAGGCAACGTCAGCGCCTTGCGAAACAAATCGCAAAGGCAATGGAATCTGTGGACGGGATCCGTTACAACACGGATCTGAAGAACAGAAGAGGCGAACGACCTCAACAACCAATGAATGGCAACTCCTCCAAGCCACCAACGAACGAATGGATCCGTGTCAAACGGAACCGTTCAACGCTGGAGGATCGCATTCAGAAGCGCCGCGCACTCTCAGCACAAGCACGAGCTCAAGTTCAAGAAGCCCGTAGAAGGTGGCAGAATGGAGTAGCCAAGAAATCACCACTAACTCACAAAATATGGAGGCCAAAGTCCAAAGTGGTGAGTCAGGCCGAGGATCGACCTTTACAGCCTTCAAAACGAGTTCAACCTCCCGAACCATCCCGAGGAAGGAGGTCAATCTTGGAGCGCCTCGGTCCAATTCCCGACGAGCGCAACGAAGTCCATGAACGCTCGGGCCCGATGAAGAGGCTCCGAACTAATCAACATGCTGGGGGTCGACACAACCCTCAACATGACAAAGAGTTTACGGCACCCAAGCGCACTACCTTGCGCATCGAAGTTCGGGAGCCCGCTGAGAATTCATGTCTACAAAGGCGTGTTTCGAGGCGAGTGACTCTCGGAAGTCCAAATAAGGCAGTTTGCTCTCAGAAGGAAACGTTGTCATCCGAGGATGATAACGTTATACCTGGGAAATCATGCCAACACGCGATAGGTTACTCCGATCAAATGGACGAGTTGTACTATCGTGCTGGGGGTACGAACAAAACAAGAAAAAGAAGCCCTCAAGGGCTCGAAACTCAGTGCCCATGTGCCAAGCTCATTCGGGTAGTACTGTCTCAATGCAACTGCATCAAGGGAGTCCCCGAGAGAATTTCAGTGTTCGAAAGGCTCGGCACCGAAACGCCAAAACCAAGGTATAGGCGTTTCCGGCAAAGAAGAACGGTGGTTAAAGACGGAGAATTTCCGAGGGTCACCGCCAACATGACCAGCAAAGAGACATTGACACAGATTGATCTCAAGTCGTTTCTGGAAGCATCTCGGCGTGTAACCCGTCTGCAGTCCGGAGCCATCGCACGAGGAACTTATGGTAGGGTTCGGACAAGATTGCCTTCGGAAGATGAAGAATCGGATTCCTGCTCTGCTGTCGCATCGGACAATACAGTGTCCAGCGAAGGACAACCCCGCGAGTCATTTATGATAAGCGCGGAAGAAATGGCCAAGATGCTTGAAGACGCTTTGGCTAAACAGAAAGAAAGTTTCAAGTTTGAGATGCAGATGGCCATGCAGACTATGAGAGAGATGCATGAGCAACAAATCCAGGCGTTCAGGAACCAACAAGGTGAACCAAGTCACCGTAATCAGGTTGTTCAGGAAGAAGAGCACACGGATAGGGATGGAGCTCACAATGCCAATAACCCTCCCGTCAATGCAGGGGGTGGTAACGAGGATGCCAACGAGGATACAAGTGAAGACTTGAAGATCAAAGATCTCGAGAGCAAAATCAACACATTGATCTCCGCTCAAGAGACGAAGAAAACAGGCATTCCCTGTCCATACCCAAGAGAGTGGGAATCGATCCCCTATCCGGCGAAGTTCAGTTTAATCAACTTCACGCCGTTCGATGGGAAGGGTTCCCCCACTCAGCATTTGATTTATTTCAAATCGCACCTGGGTATTATTTCCGGCAATGAGCCTCTGATGGTGCGGTCATTCGTCGGCACTCTTCGCGGAGCCGCCTTCGATTGGTACCGCCGCCTCAAGCCAGGAAGCGTGAACAGCTGGGATGACATGGAGACCAAGTTCCTGGCCAACTTCTTCGACGACGACACCGAGATATCTATCGGATCATTGCTCGATGAGAAGCAGAAGGACGGGGAGTTAGTCGACACCTTCGTTAAAAGGTTCCGGAACAAAGCGATGAATTGTCGGGACCCGATCACCAATGAATTCATCCTCCAGACCTGCCACAACAACCTTTCGCTGGACGTGTTGGAAGCAATGGGCACAGCACCGTCCAAAACGTGGCAGGATCTGAAAGTCCGAGGAGAGCAAGCTGAACGTTTCCTCCGAAGGAAGAAGGCCGAGAGGAACCTACCGACGGCTAATCCTCTGGACTCAAACTTCGCCTCTCGTGGTAAGGGCAAAACACCTGCAGCTACTGGTGGTGCTAATCAAGCGTCACAACAGCAATCCCGAAGGCAGCAAAAGACTTCGGGTCCGAGACTCCAAAGAGAGTATTCCTTCAAGGACGAAGACGTTCCAGCCATCTTCGAATCCCTCCTTGAAGGTAACAAGATCAAGCTACCACCTATCACAAATCAGGAGGAAGCTGACAACACTACGGACCCAAATTACTGTGCATACCACAGGAGGGTCGTTCATCCCACCAAGGATTGCTTTGCTCTCAAGAATAGCATTCAGACCTTGGTTGAAGCCGGCGTCATAACGCTGAGGTAAGCCAATTGAGAATGGCACGACTCCGATAAGTATAAGAGTATAAACTGCTTCTCAAAACTCCAAAGAGTATACGAGTATAAACTGTTTCTCAATCCTCCGACCGGTATAAGAGGTTAAACTACTCCCTGATACTCCAATAGGTATATGAGTCTAAACTGTTTCCCCACTTTTGACGGGAAGTTCCTGGAGAATATTAAGCTAATAATCCTCCGACCGGTACAAGAGGTTAAACTGTTCCCTGATACTCCAATAGGTATATGAGTCTAAACTGTTTCCCACTTTTGACGGGAAGTTCCTGGAGAATATTACGCTAATATTCTTAAGGATAACCCGATCAGGTAACTGAGAATAATGTCCGAACCAGTTCCGCAAAGGAAACTGGGGGTGGACGATTTATGTAACGGGAAGTTCCCAAAACCACAGCAATGTAATAAATGAGAATTCCCATTCAAATTGTGTCTGTGTACTCAACACTCTCTTTGTTAGAGTCTGGACATAAAACCCTCCATTGGTCAAACCTTCTTACAGTTAGGACCACAGTCAAAATCCCCTCTCGATTCCCCCAATGAACGAGAGGTCCACAAATCAAGCGATCAAACCTTCCTACAGTTAGGATCGTCTTAAACCTTCCACTTGGTCAAACCTTCCTACAGTTAGGACCACAACCAAAACCTCCTCTCGATTCCTCCAATGAACGAGAGGTCCACTTTCAAATCGAGCGATCAAACCTTCCTACAGTCAGGATCGTTTCAAATCACCCAACATGGTCAAACCTTCTTACAGTTAGGACCACAGTCAAAATCCCCTCTCGATTCTCCCAATGAACGAGAGGTCCACAAATCAAGCGATCAAACCTTCCTACAGTTAGGATCGTCTTAAACCTTCCACTTGGTCAAACCTTCCTACAGTTAGGATCGTCTTAAACCTTCCATTCGGTCAAACCTTTCTACGGTTAGGACCACAACCAAAACCTCCTCTCGATTCCTCCAATGAATGAGAGGTCCACTTTCAAATCGAGCGATCAAACCTTCCTACAGTCAGGATCGTTTCAAATCTCCCAACATGGTCAAACCTTCTTACAGTTAGGACCACAGTCAAAATCCCCTCTCGATTCTCCCAATGAACGAGAGGTCCACAAATCAAGCGATCAAACCTTCCTACAGTTAGGATCGTCTTAAACCTTCCATTCGGTCAAACCTTTCTACAGTTAGGACCACCTCAAACTCCTGTTTGGCCAAACCTTCCTACAGTTAGGGTCAAAACCATAATTCACTCTCGATAAACGAGAAATTCATCTTTAGTTCGGTAATCAAACCTTCCGACAGTTAGGGTTATCCGAATCTTTTCGATTCTCGGAGTGGAGATCCCACTCTCAGTTTCACCTTTCCGGATTCTGGGGGTGGAGATCCCACCTCGAGTCTCCTTTCCAGTTGAAGATAGAATATAAAATTCTTCTTCTTCATTGTCGGGAGATAGAATATAAAAATTCTTCCCCCATTTCGGGTTCGTCTTTGCCCCAAGAGAAGACACCACCTTTTTCAAATCCCAAAATCTGTGCCTCACAGGTACAGGGAATTTTATCCCGAATCCTAAGTAGGGATAAGTCAAACGCCTAACACGCGTTGCCGGTTTAGTCTTTCACCGATTGAAGAAGACAATAGAATTCCAGTTTAGGAAGTTTATCCCGAATCCTAAGCAGGGATAAGTCTGCGCCTAACACGCGCTGCCGGTTTAGTCTTTTTCCGCACAAAAAGACACCAGAGTTCGATTCTGGGGTATTCTATCCTGAAACCTAAGCAAGGATAAGTCTGCGCTTAACTCGCGCTGCCGGTTAGTTCTTAACCGTTAAAAAGAATACTCGTTCACATATTCAACATTGTGACAGGTTGTTATTAATAACACCAAAATCCATGCCTTACACGCATGGGGAATTTCATCCTGAATCCTAAGAAAGGATATGCCGACGCCTAACACGCGTCGCCGGTTTAGTCTTTCCCCGTAGAAAAAGACACCAGAGTTCGATTCTGGGGTATCTCATCCCGAAGCCTAAGTAGGGATAAGTCAACGTCTAATACACGTTGCCGGGTAGCCTATTCCCGTAACAATGGCGAAGCCTATGTATTCAACATCATAGCACAAAGTCTCAGAGAATTCACTCTCTTAGCACAACGTTACATGCGGAACGGATTTAGACAATCCGCATGCTAGCCCGACTCAAACGGTAGTCGGTAAAGGCTAATCAAATCCGTTAAAGGCTTGGGGTTAGCCAAAAATCCTAAAGTCAACGCCTAACACGCGTCGCCGGGTAGTCTATTCCCGTGAGAAAGACGAAGTCTACGTATTCAATATCGTAGCACTAAGAGCGTTAACTCTCTTAGCACAACGTCACATGCGGAACGGATTTAGACAATCCGCATGCTAGCCCGACTCAAACGGTAGTCGGTAAAGGCGCATCAAACCCGTTGATGGCTGAGGATTTGCCAAAAATCCTATAAATACGGGGGTCACTGACGCATCAGCTTCATTAGTTGGTCTCGTGACTTGAACATCCACATCAAACCCGTTGATGGCTGAGGATTTGCCAAAAATCCTATAAATACGGGAGTCACTGACGCATCAGCTTCTTTAGTTGGTCTCGTGACCTGAGCAACATACGACGTTCAAAACCCTAAGGTCTACGCCAGGCAACGCGTAACCTTAGGTCAACGCCAGTCAACGCGTTGCGATCAAAAAGTCAACGTACGACGTTCAAAACCCTAAGGTGCGTAACCCTGGGTCAACGCCAATCAATGCGTTGCAACGAGAGAATCACTACTCCGAAAAGTATACGAGTATAAACTGCTTCTTACTCCGAAAAGTATACGAGTATAAACTGCTTCTTAATACTCCAATAAGGTATACGAGTATAAACTATTCCCTATTGTTGGTTGAGAAGTTCCTGGAGAATATTTTCATTCTTAAGGATAACTCAACAACACTACGCCGGACAACGCGTCGCAAAATAAAGACTCAACGCCAACAATCGATGGTCAGTTCTATGTTGAACCAATAAGCACGAGCTAAAGATCAGAAAATTAGGGGAGAGTATTTTTCTAAAAAATATTCTTAAGGATAACTCAACAACACAACGCTGGACAACGCGTTGCACATAAAAACTCGACGCCAGCAATCGATGGTCAATTCTATGAGCTGAAGATCAAAAATCAGGAATCGACTTCAAGGTTCAAAAATTCCCGACAAACGGTCAGACAATAAATGCAGCACCGGAACCCTTACAGACATTCGACAAAGCACCGAATAGCCTGAAGGATTGAAGGAATCAAGAACACAAGTCATTCCAAGGTCCCATTACACCGACTGAAGGTGGGGACAATCATATCCAAAGTATTCCAGACTCTTCTATAAAAGAACGAGACTGAAATACTTTGGAGGGGGTATCTGTAGGCATATAAAATTGCTTATAGGTCCCCTAGCATAGCTCGGCACAAACCGACGAACCAACGAGGCGACGAGATCGACGAATCGCATCAAGCGACGGAATGCATCCATACACGTGCGGGATCAAGCCAAGGGTTCGAAGAGTCAACGAGTCATCCAACCAAAGGCATACTCGGACGAATGACGATCGAATCAAGATCGGTTTCGGACTCCAACTCAGAAGCGGATTTACTGCCTAATCGGGATCCGGATTTACTGCCAAATCAGATCAACCAAATCAAAGACTAAGTTAATCAAATCACGGACAGAACCAAAGGCGGAAAACACCAAAAACCACCACCTAGAGGGGCTCGGCCGAAGCCGAGCCAACTTCAGGTGGCTCGGCCCAAGCTATCTTCGAGACCCTTCTCGGAAACAACAAAATCAAACTCCCGCCCATCACGCATCAGGAGGAAGATGACGATTCTGCGGATCCAACGTACTGCGA
>NW_017973486.1:13645-19766 GCF_001876935.1 Asparagus officinalis
TCGAGCTTTCCTCATCTTTCAACATTCAGGTTACCCTGCAGATGTTGCGATGGAAAGGCCAAGTTTCTCGAGGCCCGATGCCGGCTTATTAGCTGACATGCTGGCTGAGCAGACTTCCAGAGGAACCGAGAGACCATTCTTTGGGAATGATTCATCCACCGGTATATATCTGATTCTCTTCCTCTTGCCTGATCTTTTATCTGACTAACGAATGATTAATTATTGCAGCGTCAACCATTGGAGTTAGCCCGATATTGATCCCTGGCATATCCAGCTTGCCTCGGAGTGACGGGCTCGCAGGTACGCATACGATTTAGGGATATTGTACTTCTCCATGTTCATTTGGCTTTTGACTAATATATGAATGCAATTATAGGGCCAGCCGCTGGGACTGATTCTCATACGACTCCGGGTATTCCTCAAATGCCTACGGATGATGGATCTACAGGTATGCAGATGACTTCATTATCCCAATCCTCCTTACTCGTCTAAATTTTCATTTTGACTAATAAGAGGGTGCCATCATAGGACCAGCCACTTGGGCCGATACTCTTATGACTCTTGGCATTCCGGCTGCATCTGAGGACGGGGGAATTGCAGGTATGCAAACGATCTTCTTGTCCCGATTCTCCTTATTTGTCCAAATTTCCATTTGACTAACATAGAAGTGTCACTGTAGGACCGGGCGTTGGGCCTGATACTACTACAGTTCCCGGGGCTGAAAGCCTGCCCTTGCCGAGTGGTGTGAACAATCCGCCTGCAAGGGCTGATATACCCTCTTCTGCTGCTGTCTCAGAGCCTGTCGGACCTCAACCCGAGGGGACATCCGCTGGCGTTGGTATGCTCAGAACTTGCCTTTTGACTTTCCTTATCGTATTCGATAATCCGCTGAGCTTCTATGTTGTTGCTTGTAGGATCTCGATCTTCCTTGTACGAGTGTGTCCGCGTCCTTTTGGTTGATACTGATCCTGATAGAGAGGCTTTTCGTACGGACCTCAGCTTCTTCACCGCTTTTTATAACGGCCTGATCGAGAAACTTCTTCACAGAGGAGGCGGCTTCGATCAGTTCAGGCGTTTCTTTTCTCGCCACATGATGATGATGAGGGAAGAAGGATACCCGGAATTGGCCGACTCCTTCACTACCGATTTCGCTGCCCTGGAGTCAGAGATACGAGAGTTGAAGGAATTGGAGGTTACCGGGGCTTCTTCCTTCGTGTCCTCTCAGTTGGAGCATAGGATGGCACAGTGGCGTGACCTGAGATCTTCCATCGGGTGCGAGCTTCAGTCACACGAGAACTCCATTGTGCAGCTAATGGCTAATGTGGCGAGGAAAGATATGGAGAGAGCTGAGTTACTCCGCTCTTTGGACTCGAATCACGAGGAGGCGACTAGGTTGAAAGAGGCCTTGAAGCGTGCTGAGGAATCCGCCGTTCTTATTGCAGATGACCTGGTTGGGCTAGAGCGTTCTCGTGACCAGGTACTCGAGGAGCTCGGATCCACCCAGGAGAGGCTGATAAAACTGAAGAGTGAAGCTGCGGAGATTTTAAGCAATTCTGAGGAATCTGCCCGAGCTGATCTGCAGGCGGGACTTGAGCGGAATTATGCAGATAGACTTCTTAGTTTAAAGTCTCATATACTTAGCCGTCAGTTGCCTTCGGGCTAATGAGCTCTTTGTTGTACGCTTTTGCCTTGAAATAGAGACTCTGCATTTGCTTCTTTTGTGATTTTTCCGCATTTATTCTGAATGACACGTTTGTGGGATTTTTGGCAAACCCCCAGCCCTCAACGGGTTTGATATGTCTTTACCGATCACCGTTTGAAATCGGACTAGCATGTGAATTATTAAACCCGTCTCACATGTAACGTTGTGCTAAGAGAGTAAACTCTCTAAGGCTTTGTGCTATGATTTTGAATACATAGGCTTCGTCTTTCTCACGGGAATAGACTACCCGGCAACGCGTGTTAGGCGTTAACTTATCCCTACTTAGGCTTCGGGACGAAATTCCCCGTGCATCGAGTGCCTGGATTTGACAATCGTGTCTTTTCTAAAAGCAAAGACAGATTGAGGAACGGGAGAGGAAGAATTTTATATTCTATCTCCCGGTGCTGAAGAGGAAGAATTTTATATTCTATCTTCGGCTGGAAAGGAAACTCGAGGTGGGATCCCCCACCCCCAGAATCTGGAAGGATGAACTGGGAGTGGGATCTCCACTCCGAGCATCGGAAAGGTCCGAGGAGAGGAAGAATTTTATATTCTATCTCCCGGTGCTGAAGAGGAAGAATTTTATATTCTATCTACAGCTGGAAAGGAAACTCGAGGTGGGATCCCCACCCCCAGAATCCGGAAGGATGAACTGGGAGTGGGATCTCCACTCCGAGCATCGGAAAGGTCCGAGGAGAGGAAGAATTTTATATTCTATCTCCCGGTGCTGAAGAGGAAGAATTTTATATTCTATCTACAGCTGGAAAGGAAACTCGAGGTGGGATCCCCACCCCCAGAATCCGGAAGGATGAACTGGGAGTGGGATCTCCACTCCGAGCATCGGAAAGGTCCGAGGAGAGGAAGAATTTTATATTCTATCTCCCGGTGCTGAAGAGGAAGAATTTTATATTCTATCTACAGCTGGAAAGGAAACTCGAGGTGGGATCCCCACCCCCAGAATCCGGAAGGATGAACTGGGAGTGGGATCTCCACTCCGAGCATCGGAAAGGTCCGAGGAGAGGAAGAATTTTATATTCTATCTCCCGGTGCTGAAGAGGAAGAATTTTATATTCTATCTACAGCTGGAAAGGAAACTCAAGGTGGGACCCCCACCTCCAGAATCCGGAAGGATTACTGGGAGTGGGATCTCCACTCCGAGCATCGGAAAGGTCCGAGGAGAGGAAGAATTTTATATTCTATCTCCCGGTGCTGAAGAGGAAGAATTTTATATTCTATCTACAGCTGGAAAGGAAACTCGAGGTGGGATCCCCACCCCCAGAATCCGGAAGGATGAACTGGGAGTGGGATCTCCACTCCGAGCATCGGAAAGGTCCGAGGAGAGGAAGAATTTTATATTCTATCTCCCGGTGCTGAAGAGGAAGAATTTTATATTCTATCTACAGCTGGAAAGGAAACTCGAGTTTTTGTCGAAAGCTCGAGAAATTCTAGCCTGGTAAAACTCAATTTGCTGTTGAGCTTCCAGGCGCTCTTCATCGAGCCTCTCGAGTTCTTCGAGACGTTTCTGATGTTGTTCTTCGGTCGTCATCTGAGTTGCAAGGGCGATCCGAAGAGACGGGATTTGGATCTCCAATGGAAGAACATCTTCACATCCGTACACCAGTGAATACGGGGTTGCTCCCGTTGGTGTGCGCACCGTGGTCCGATAGGCCCATAGAGCCGCGCCAAGCTTGTCATCCCAGTCTCGTTTATTAGTTTTCACGATCTTTGACAAGAGTTTGATGATAGTCTTGTTGAAGGCTTCAGCTAATCCATTCGCTGTAGGATTATAAGCCGTCGACGAGATGTCCTGAATTTTAAACTTTTCGCAGAACCTTATGAAGGCGTTGCTGACAAACTGAGGACCGTTGTCATGTATGATTCGTCTTGGAACACCATACCTATAGATGATGTGGTGCTTGATGAATCCAATGACGTTGCTCGTCTTAACTTCTCTGAGTGGAATTGCTTCGGCCCATTTGGAGAAGTAATCGGTAATTGCCAAGATGAACCGGTCGCCTTTGACTGACGGAGGATTCCAACAATGTCCATTCCCCACGTCTCGAACGGCCATGACGTAACAGAAGGATGTAGATGCTCCGGAGGTTGGTGCATATAATTCCCGTGCACTTGGCATGCGTTACATTTTCGGGCATATGCAATCGCATCATTCATCATGGAAGGCCAAAAATACCCCATTCTTCTGACGCGGTCGTAAAGCTTGGGACCAGGTTGGTGTGTGCCACACTCTCCTTCATGCGCCTCCCTAAGGACTTCTTTAACTTCTTTGGTTGATAGGCAACGCAATAGCAACCCATCGTACCCCCTGCGGTACAGCGTTCGATTCTCCGTGTTGTAGTAGAATCTTGGTGCTCTTCGCCGGATTGACTCTCTTTCCTTTACATCTTCGGGCAGGATTCCATGCAAAACGTAGTCGATGATGGGGAAACGCCAATCTCGGGGTTCGAATTCGACTTGAGTAGCGTGCACCTCTTGAACTTCTTCTTCCTTGGCATCTTCATTGTAAAGCGGCACTAGGAGTTGGTGAGTTCTTACCGTAACAAATTGTTCTGTTTCGGGAGGCTGTGCCAGTGACACGGCCAATGCGGCCAACGCGTCTGCATAGGTATTCTGTAGCCGTGGAATATGTTCGATGAAGAATCCTTCAAATGATTCCGCTATCTCCACTGCCATCTTATGGTATGGAATGAGATATTGGCTTCGAACTTCATATTCTCCCTGAACTTGTTTAACTATCAGTTGAGAATCGCCGAAGGCTTCGAGATACTCAACCCCCAGCTCTTTAGCGAAGTTGAGTCCTATAATCAATGCGTTATACTCTGCTACATTATTCGAGCATGGCTCGGTTAGCGAGTAGGCTCTAGGCATCACATGTTTTCCTGGGGAAACTAAAACTACTCCAACTCCGGAGGAGATTTTAGAACTTCCAGGAGCACTTGCAACATTAGTTGCTCGCGAAGCGCCATCGAAGTATAATCGCCATATTTGTTGGTGTGAAGTTGTGTTGACTTCATGGGTTTCATCTGGTAAGCCGTCATATATTTCGGCGGTATCCGTCGTTGGATTGTCTGCAAGGAGATCGCAGATGGCCTGTCCTTTGACCGACTTCTGTTGCTTGAAATGCAAGTCGTATTGGGACAAGAGTAAGGCCCATTTTGCTAACCGCCAGCTCATGGAAGCCGGTTGAGTCATGAATACTCGAACCGGATTAACTTTAGAGATGACGTAAATGGTCTGCCCGACCAAATAATGCCGCATCTTCTGAATGGCGAACACCAAGGCGAGGCATTCCCTCTCAATCATAGGATATCGAGACTCGGCGCCCACCATGGTTCGGCTCAAGTAATACACTGCCTGCTCGTGACCGTTATCGTCATCTTGTGCAAGCAATGCACTTAATGAGTGGCTCGTCGCCTTGACATAAATCAAGAACGGTTTGCCCGATTTCGGTGCAACGAGTACGGGAGGTTTTGAGAGATATTCTTTAATGCTCTCGAATGCTTTCTGACAGGCTTCATCCCATACAAATGATACGCCCTTCTTTGCGAGCTTGGAGAATGGTTGGCATTTTCCTGAGAGGTTCGAAATGAACCGACGGATGTAAGCCAATCGTCCTTGTAATCCTCTGAGCTCCCTGAGGTTCCTCGGAGGTTGTAATTCATTGATCGCCTTTACCTTATCAGGATCGATGTGGATACCTTTGGTGGTGACGACGAATCCCAGGAATTTTCCACTCGACATTCCGAGGAAAGACTTGGTAGGATTCATCTTCAATTGATGGGCTCGCATTAAGTCGAACATGGTCTTCAAGTCTTTAATGTGATCCTTTTTATCACGACTTTTCACGACCAGATCGTCTACGTAGCATTCGACAGTCTTTCGGAGATGCTCCTGAAAGATCTTTGACATGGCTCGTTGATATGTAGCACCTGCATTCTTCAAGCCGAAGGGCATAACCGTGTAGCAGAAGACGCCGAGAGGCGTTCTGAATGCTGTATGCTTTTCATCGTCTGGATGCATCTTTATCTGGTTATAACCAGAGAAACCATCCATGAAAGACATCCTCTCGAACCCACTCGTATTGTCGATGATAACATCCGTGATGGGGAGGGGAAAATCATCTTTCGGGCAAGCAGTATTGAGATCCCGAAAGTCGATACAAATCCTGACTTTCCCGTTCTTCTTAAGGACCGGGACGATATTGGCAAGCCATTCTGGATGTTGCTCCTCCCGAACGAAGCCCGAGTCAATAAGCTTCTTAACTTCGTATTCGATCGCCTCCATCATTTGCGGACGAAACCGTCTTTGTTGTTGTTTGACAGGTTTGACATCCGTCTTGATATTGAGACGATGCACTGCTACGTTTGGATCAAGCCCTGGCATGTCTTCATAATTCCAGGC
>NW_017973486.1:20563-21211 GCF_001876935.1 Asparagus officinalis
GTCGGGATTCCGAGATGATGCATCAATCGGAATGGCATAATGCTGACAGCGGAACCCGGATCAACTTGGATCCGGTTGACCATGCTGGAGCCAATGTGCCCGGTAAAATATAAGGGCCGATCATGCTTTGAGTTCTTCGTCTGCATGTCTTCTTTGGTAAAAGAGATGCATGGAAAATGATGCGCCGCGAGATTGCAATGCTGAGCAGATGGCTCTGGTCCTTCAGGCGACGGCTTGATTCGAGTGAGAAAAGCTTCAGAATCGCTCAAAGCCTCCTGTAATGCTTTCCTTGTATCCTTGGACAGGCGCAATAGCTCCTATAGGGTTATCCTAGCCGGGATGTTGGCCAACTACGCCATAATGTCGAAATGGGGTGAAGAGCTCGCATTTCCCGGTTTGTCTCTTCCAATCGGGTGATTGAATCGAGACTGCCTCGGGTTTTGGGCTTCTTGGCGTAAAGGCTCTTTTCCCTTCTCCTTCTGCTAGACTTTCTCCGTAGCTACAGGCGTTGGGGGAATTGCTGCAATTCCTAGCTCCGCCAATGTTTTGGTAGGAGGGGTTTTGGTACCTAATTGCTCAGAAGCATCTGGGTACTTGTAATGATACTCATTCCCGCTCCGGGTGGCGAAGGTTTCCTGCTCATCTTCA
>NW_017973487.1:0-3259 GCF_001876935.1 Asparagus officinalis
GATCGCCGGCAACTGGATTTTGTTGTTCTCCAACAAGTATTTGAAGATGCCGGGAACTTCATCATCCTTTAAGGAGTAGACTTTGGGAAACCTCGGCTCCGAAGACTTTTGTTTCTGAAGCCGTTGTTGCCAATGCGGCTGGGACTGTTGTGGCGCTCGTTGCTGTTGTTGTTGCTGAGGTTGCAATTGAAAAGTTTGGTTAGCATCAACGGCATTAGCATGAGCTTTACCTTTTCCTTTTTGGTTGAAGTTCTGTTTCGGAGGATTTGTTGCCGGTTGGCTTCTCTCCGCCTTCTTTCTCCTGAGGAATCGCTCAGCTTGCTCTCCTCGGACTTTCAGATCCTTCCATGTCTTGGATGGTGCTGTGCCCATTGCTTCCAACACGTCCAGCGAAAGGTTGTTGTGGCAGGTCTGGAGGATGAATTCCTCGGTGATCGGGTCCCGACAATTCATCGCCTTGTTCCGGAACCTTTTGACGAAGGTGTCGACTAACTCCCCGTCTTTCTGCTTCTCGTCGAGCAACGATCCGATAGAGATCTCGGTGTCGTCGTCGAAGAAATTTGTAAGAAACTTAGTCTCCATGTCGTCCCAGCTGTTTATGCTTCCTGGCTTGAGGCGGCGATACCAATCGAAGGCGGCTCCGCGAAGAGTGCCAACGAATGACCGCACCATCAGAGGCTCATTACCAGAGATGACTCCCAAGTGCGATTTGAAGTAAATCAAATGCTGAGTGGGTGAACCCATCCCATTAAACGGCGTGAAGTTAATTAGATTAAACTTCGCCGGATATGGGATCGATTCCCATTCTCTTGGGTATGGGCAAGGAATGCCTGTTTTCTTCGTCTCTTGAGCGGAGATCAATGTGTTGATTTTGCTCTCGAGGTTCTTGATCTTCAGGTTTTCGCCGGTTTCTTCGCCAGCATTCTCATTACCACCCCCTGCGTTGACGGGAGGATCATTGGTATTACGAGCATTTGTATCCTCATCTTCCAGATTAACCGGGTTACGATGATTCTGCTCGCCTTGTTGGTTCGCCAATGCTTGGATCTGTTGGTCATGCATTTCTCTCATCTGCTGCATGGCCATCTCCATCTCAAATTTGAAACTTTCTTTCTGCTTAGCCAAAGCGTCTTCAAGCATCTTGGCCATCTGCTCCGCACTTATCATCAGGGCCTCGCGGGGTTGTCGACTCGAAATCATCCTGTGCCGATGTCCCCTTGCTGGTCATGTTGGTGGTGACCCTTGAACGTTCACCATCTTCGACCATTGTTCTTCTTCTTCGGAAACGTCTAGTCCTTGGCTTTGGCGCTTCCATGCTGAGTGTTTGGAACACGGAAACTCTTTCGAGAAACATTTTGGTGCAGTCGCACTCAGATAATATCGCCCGAATGAGTTTTGAGCAAGGACATTGAGTCTCTAATCTTTGAGGACTCCTCTTTCTGGATTTGCTCGTACCTCCAGCACAATAGTACAGCTTGTCCGTTTGAAAGTCGGAGCAACCTATCGTGTGTTGGCACGATCTCCCAGGTATAACGTCATCGTCATCAGACAACAACGTTTCCTTCTGAGAATGAATTTCCTTCTTTGAGCTCTCCAGAGTCACACGCCTCGAAACGCGCCTTTGTGGGTGTGAATCTTCAGCGGGCTCCTGCACTTCGATGCGCAAAGTTGTGCGCTTGGGTGCCACAATTTTCTCCAAATGTTGAGGGTTGCGGCGACCCCCAGCATGTTGAATTGTTTGGGACTTCTTCATTGGCCCCAACCGTTCTTGAACTGGAGTTTTGCCTCGTTCTTTGGGAAGTGGACCGAGGCGCTCCAAAACTGGCTTCCTCCTTCGGGATGATTCTGCATGATCTCCCGGAATCCTCTGGGAGGGTCTTGCGGGATCTCCAGGAACAGTTGTGGAAATTACCAGCGATTTGGGTTGATTCGCCGTAGTTTGAATTTTCGGAGGCTGCAGTTGTTGTTCCTTGGTCTGAACCGCCGCTTTAGACTTCGGCCTCCAAACTCTACGAGTTGATGGCGGTTTCTTGACCACCTCCTTCTGTAGCTTCCGACGGGCTTCTTCAGCTTTGGCCCGTACTTGCGCCGATAATGCGCGGCGCTTGCGGATACGCTCCTCCAGCGTCGTACGGTTCCATTTAACCCGGACCCACTCCATCGTTGATGGCTTGGAGGAACCATTCTTCACTTGATGTTGAGGCTGTTTGCCTCGTTTGTTCTTCAGATCCGCATTGTAGCGGACCCCGTCAACGGACTCCATGGCCTTGGCGAATTGCTTCGCGAGGCGTTGACGCTGCCTCTGGCGAGCTCTCTTAGAGAGAGTCACCACGCCTTCGACGGCGGACTTGACCTGCTTAGAGGCCGGTGTGACTTCACCCGACGCAACTTCGGCGTCGATCGGGGTGAGGTTGTCGTTGGTGGCTTCAACTTCTTCGCACCAACGGACTTTTCTCCTGGAGGAGAACTTCTGGAATTTCTTGGACTTACGGGGGGAGGTTGATCCAGATGAGGACACGTACTCCTCGTACTTCTGCTGGTCGAACTCATACTCGACCTCCTCCACGACCGGGATCGAGATCCGCGGCTGCGACGCTCCGATCTCGGCAGCGAGATCGGTGGCTCCCACTGTGGTCGCCAGATTGTTCGCGTGGAAAACTGCTCATACTTCTGCTGGTCGAACTCATACTCGACCTCCTCCACGACCGGAATGGAGATCCGCGGCTGCGACGCTCCGATCTCGGCAGCGAGATCGGTGGCTCCCACTGTGGTCGCCAGATTGTTCGTGGGAAAAACAATATTCTTCTTCATCTCTCTTTCGTCGAACAAATCGCGAGCTCCTGTTATTCGGTCACTCGCTTGCGTGGGTTGTTTGCCTGCGCCGAGGTTGTTTGCCGTGGACCACCGCGCGATCTAGATCCGAACAGATCTACGCAGTATAACGGGTATTATTTCACCAAGGAAATAATAGCCGGAGGGATTATTTCACCAAGGAAACAATCGCTCGAATCTCGGGATCAAAGACCAAGCTTTGATCCGGAGTGTAACAACGTAGATCTGAGATCTCGATCCCCTCGAACTCCTACCTTTTGTGATGCGGGTGCTCGCCAAGAATCAGATCTGAATGTCCAAGTCTTCAAGCCTTCAAAAAACTCCAAGATGAGGTCTCAATCCGGCAGAGTTTCGGCTCTCCAAAAGTTCTTCCAAAAGTCCTCCAAAATGATGAATGACCCCGCCTATTTATAGGCAACCAGATCTG
>NW_017973487.1:4912-5604 GCF_001876935.1 Asparagus officinalis
AAAATCGTTGCTTTCTTCATTGATGTCATTGCTATCTTGAATAACAGTTTTTCGGTTACAGAAGATCCGGTCTTTTTTTAGATCCGGTTACAATGAAAATCAAAAATAAAAAGAAAATTAAAAAATTACAACTTTTTCTCCTTCGTCGAACAAATCGCGAGCTCCTGTTATTCGGTCACTCGCTTGCGTGGGTTGTTTGCCTGCGCCGAGGTTGTTTGCCGTGGACCACCGCGCGATCTAGATCCGAACAGATCTACGCAGTATAACGAGTATTATTTCACTAAGGAAATAATAGCCGGAGGGATTATTTCACCAAGGAAACAATCGCTCGAATCTCGGGATCAAAGACCAAGCTTTGATCCGGAGTGTAACAACGTAGATCTGAGATCTCAATCCCCTCGAACTCCTGCCTTTTTGTGATGCGGGTGCTCGCCGAGAATCAGATCCGAACGTCCAAGTCTTCAAGCCTTCAAAAAAAACTCCAAGATGAGGTCTCAATCCGGCAGAGTTTCGGCTCTCCAAAAGTTCTTCCAAAAAGTCCTCCAAAATGATGAATGACCCCGCCTATTTATAGGCAACCAGATCTGTGCATTTGGCACAGATCTGGGCGGCCACCTCAGGGTGGCTCGGCCACCGAGCCACCCTAGGGTGGCTCGGCCTTGGCCGAGCCACCCTGAGGTGGCTCGGCCACC
>NW_017973487.1:7460-21205 GCF_001876935.1 Asparagus officinalis
AGGGGGGGGAGTCGGGCCACCTGAGGGTGGCTCGGCTCATGCCGAGCCACCCTGAGGTGGCTGCTCGGCCCCCGAGCCACCCTAGGGTGGCTCGGCTTGGGCCGAGCCACCTTAGGGTGGTTCGGTTCGGGCCGAGTTCCCCCAGGTGCGCTGGTTTTGTCGTTTTCCGTTGTTTCCGGTTGTTTTGTCCGTTGTTCGGTTGTTTTGTTGATTTGTTGACTTGATTCCGGATTTGGCAGTAAACTCAGTCGGTGTTTGAGTTCAAATCCACTTTGTTGGAAGACCCGTCGACTCCCCGAACCACTAACGTTGTTCACATGCAGTTCGTTAGCTTTGTAGCCTCTTTAGTTCGTTTCGTTGCTTGAACGTTCGTCGATTTGTCGAATCATCGCGCCGAGCTGTGTCAAGGGACCTATAAGCAGTTTTATACGCCTACAGATACCCCCTCCAAAGCTTTTCAGCCTCGTTCTTTTATAGAAGAGTCTGGAATGCTTTGGATATGATTGCCCCTACCCTTTGTCGGTGTAACGGGACCTGGAAATGACTTTTGTTCTGTATTCCTTCAATCCTTCGGGCCATTCAGTGCTTTGTAGAATGCCTGTAGGGGTTCCGGTGCTGCATTTATTGTCTGACCGTTGTTGGAATTTGAACTTTGAAGTCGATTCCTGATTTTTTCAATCTTTAACTCGTGTTGGTTGGTTCGACGTGCAACTAACGCTCGATTGTCGGTGTTGAATCCTCACTTGTGACACGTTGTCCGACGTCGTGTTATTGAGTTATCCTTAAGAATATTTTTAGAAAAATATTCTCCAGGAACTTCTCAACAACAATAGGAAATAGTTTATACTCGTATACCTTATTGGAGTATTTCCGTGCTCAAATGATCAGAACCGGTCCAAAGATGTCTCAAAAAAGGCAGTATTTGGGCTCAAAATCTTTCTGACCCTTCCCAATATGTGGGAGAGGGGTTAACTAGGTGAGGGATCGAACCATTGATTGATCTGAATTCGTTTCGATGCTTAATTTAGCTCCAATTTGAATTCTGGTTCGAATTTGGTTCAAACTGGTTCGAAATTGACCCAAACTGGTCCAATCTAACTCAATCTGGTTCAATCTGGCCTATTCTGGCTCACTCTGGTCTGGTCTAGTCCAGCCAGGTTCAATCTGGTTCAATTGGGCTCATTCTGGCTCAATTTGGCTCATTCTGGCTCAGTCTGGTCCAATTTGGCTTGGTCTGGTTCAGTCTGGTCTGGTCTGGTTCAGCCAGATCTGGTTTAAGGCTATAAAAGAGGGTTTTTTGGCTTCTTTTTTCTTCTCTTCCTCCTCTCTTCTAGGGCCGGCCCCCCCCTCTTCCTCCTTTTTGAGTTTTCTCTTCCCTCGAGCGTCTTTTCTCCTCGAAACTTTGATATTTATCCGAGATCTGGGTTTCCTTTTGATCTTTGACTGAGAGATCCTTCAAAAAATCATTTTTTAGAATTCCTCTCAGACCCCTCGAGCACGTGGTGAAAGTTTCCTAAAAGGTCTCATCTTCGTTGGATCTCGAGCCTTTCTTCAGGTAAATCTTCCACAATTTGGATCTTTTTCATGCTCAATTTAATTCATGCATTTGTGGGGTTATATGTGAGGGTTGAGGGTGTGATTTGATGCCTCGAGCTAATCTTTCAGGGGGGTAAAAATGCAATTTTGAGGGGTTTTTATGCAAAAATTAGGGCTGAAATTATTTTTTGAATCTAACCCTTTGAGTTATTTTGCAGGCCGTCATGTCTCGCGCCTCGAGAGGTCGTTCCCCTGCCATGTCGGTTGATGGCGCGCCTCCCTCTTATGCTGGTGAGCTACTTTTTGCAAATAAACCCTTTTTTCTTATAAATTTGTAAATTGACCCTTTTTTAAACCCCACGTTGTTCTCCTTGGCGAGGCAATCGGGAAGAGCCTTGATTCTCCTTGGTGAGGATCGACGCTTCAAAGATATGTTTTGCTTGGTCAAAACCATATCTCAAAATTAAAGGGGGCGATTTGACACTACATTGCGTTTTATAAGGCAGGGATATGTTGTCGACATACCCTGTTTTGTGATTGCACAATGTGGCCAAATCGTCTCACCCTTTATAAGGCAATGACTCTATCTTAGCTATTTGTAAGATGAGTTCAATTTCCTTTTATAATCGAGACTAACCAGTGTTTAACTGTCTATTTTGCAGTGGGGTACCCTTCTGGATCATTCCCGTCCCACGCAATATATGGACGGCGTGGCGAGCATTATTCGAACTCCAACGATCCTTCCCCTATTCCAGCTACCCCTCAGTTTGCTTCGGACACGTCGACTGAGGTTGCCCAAGTGGTGAGGGAAGGTGGTCATCGAGCTATTCGCCAGCTAATCACAGATGCGCCTTTTGTGAAGGACGCCAGCTCTACTCAGCCTCTTCGAAAGAGCGATTTCCTATTTGGTGATTCTGTCGATGACCCAGAAGCCGTATTCATTGGTGCTGAGCATTGGCTTCACAAGACCGGCAATGGCTTCATATACTTGCCGGAGATTCCTCGGCATCGTTCATTGACTGAGCTCAGATGTCAGGCTGTGACACGGGAGATGTCGTGGCGCTTGACAGAGGATCATATGAGTGTCCATTGCGGCTATATCACTCATTCGGCGGTTCCTGGTTCGTGCAGAAGTCGTGTTACCGGATTGCGTCCTGGTGTATTGGGGCTGGACGAACCACCACGTAACGAGTTCCTTGCTACCGCTTCCACCTTGAGGAATCGTCTCGCTGTTCTGGGACGGGAGATGCCAGCGACACGTCACAGGTTTTACGGTTGGGTCCACTCTTCGGACAAGTCTTGGTGGAGCCGCATGACGACATACGTCTTGAGCCGATGGGGCGAGGAGTTGCATGCTTGCGGTTTGTATGCAGCCGTTCGTGCCACCGTGTATGGCTTGCCTATCAGTTTGAGACATTTCTGTGCTTTGTTCGAGCTATATAATCCAGACTCGAACACTTTTCTGACCCGGCAGGGGGAGTTAGGCTTGGCTCTTCACGAGATGCACAGGATTTCTGGCTTGTCCATGGGACAGATGCTATACCAGGAGTACTTTCCTTCCAGTCATGAGTTGAGCCAATTAAAAGATCGCATGCCTGACCGTTATGAGACTCTATGGGACCTCACTTGTCATTACCATATTGCTTTGGCACAGTCGGAGCCCTTAGCAAAGAGGACCAAGGTATGTGTGAGTCTGAAACAATTTGCGAACTACTTGTTCAAGAATCTGGAGAGCACTCATGGCGAGGATATTTGTGAGCTGGCCCCATTCACTCCTTCAGAGGTGAACAGTCTACTGAAGAAGATCGGCGCTCAATCTTACACCACCGGCGGTCCTGAGGGTGGCTTTCCTGCGAAGACCAAGTTCAAGTCATTCTTGTGGCACGCTACCGCACCAATTCGACCAATGACACTTCTTGCTGGCTTTCTTGCTATCTGGTTGAAAAAGTGCGTGGTTCCATATCAGTCTGGCGACGCCTTGCCCTTGGAGGTACTTTACCCAGCAGTTCAGCTCGCCTATAAGAAGGAACTCTCACTTCTTCCGGTGATGGTGGCTAATATTCACCGAGGACTTCGACAGCTTTCCAGTGCGTTCACACGGAAGGAGACCGATTTACCAGGTCAGATTCCCACGCTTAAGGTGGAGCTCCCGTACGCTTATCTGATGGCCTGGTTTGTCCTTCATCGCTCGGATATGATGTCGGTGCCGAACGCCACAGACCATTCTGTTCCCCTGCTACAGTTGCTTGAGAATGGCAGGTGGGAGGGCCGCGGATTTTCTGATGTCAGACAGCAGTTGCAGGTCCATAAGTGTTGGGCATTCTCTACTTGTTTTCCGCAGTTCTCCGGTCGATATGGTGAATGCTTGATAGATGATGAGAGGCCTAGAGAGTACCGGACTTATTTAGACATCGGCTGCTTCAACTGGCTAGTGAATATTAGGCCCGGCTATCTGACTTTCCGGGTGAGGGATCAGTGCTTCATCGAACCATATCTACCGTGCCGATTCGCTCGCCAGTTTGGCTATGACCAGCTTTACATTGGGAATCCTCGTCAGCAGCTTCGTACTCATAGTGGTTTGATAGACGGTCTCCGCGCTTGGTTGTGGACCGTGACTGGCTGTACTGGTGTTAGATTTAGTCTCCCGAGTGCTGACCGGCAGTTGAACCTTACTTTCTTGAGCTGCAAATGGTTGTTAGCAGCCAACAAGACTATCCCTGTGAAGCCAATCGCAGAGTTAGAGGCTGAGGCAGCTTCCCAGGTTGATTCCCGCAGGATTCGGGAAAACGCCCGGGCACAGAGGATACGGAACAAGACTCGTCGGATTGACGAAGAGGGACAGAGGACATTCCATTCCACAGACGAGGCTTCGGGCGGGGATCCCGAAGATTACGATGACTTTTCCGAGCGAGGTTTGCACTTCATCTTTTTCTTCTATCTTCCAGAAGTGTTGAAACTGACTATGGTTTGATGTTCCAGATACCACAGTTGATCAGGATGAAGATTTCCGTCCTCCTCCTCAGGCGAGACCTTCGATCCCTATTGCTAGGCGGAAGAGATTGGCCCGCAAACCTCGTGTAGCTTCACGAGCATCTGACATGGATCTGGCTGGAGATGACCCTATTAGTGACAGAGGTAACGTCTACTCTTTGAACCATTTTCTTGGTTATTCTGAACATTGACTCATGCTTTTCCATTTCTATATAGGAGTGCGTGGGGAGGATGAGATGAGTCCCGATCCTGTTCCCTTATCTCCCGATGAGTCTGACCCACTACCCCCTGTAGAGAAGTCTACAGGGGTTGCTGACATTAGGGAGGAGATCAGTGTAGGACCAGATTCTGTGAGTCAAGGTACATCTATCACTGACAGCGTATTTCTTTAGATAATACATTAATGAATTTGTGTATCCTCTAACTGTCCTCTACTCCTTGCTCCTTCAGATAATTTGCAGGAGGCGAACCTTGGAAACGAAGAGGCTGATGCACCCGTGAGAGGTAACTCATTTCCATTAGTTGTAGTCTCTTCATTATTCTTTGGCACTTATATTCTTTTATGTCAGATTTCTCCATCGACGATTTTGACGAGGGAAGCCTGTTTGCGGACACTCCTATGATGCACTACATATATAGCTCACCTCAGATTGATGACCAGCTACCTGGAGACATGTTTCCTGAGTCCGCATTTGCTAACAATCCTGAGGATGGTTCCTTTGAAGGTATGTGCCTCCTGCTGAGTTGATTATAGGACTAGTCGACCTTGACTAATGCAGCTATAATGTAACGCCTCTGCGAATTCTGTTTTGAATTTGACAGGAGCTTTTGTTGAGAAAGACCATGTTGAGCCGGCTGTGCGACCAACTCCACCAGTCGATGCAGCTACAGTTGTTACATCTCCATCACCCCCAGTGACTCGAGGGGAAGGAGGTATAATTTAATTAGCTGAGCGATGCCGTTCATTTCCTCATTGAGGCTTTTGACGAACTTCTCTTCTTTGTGTAGGGCTTCCTTCTCAGCTTCATATCCTCGTTAAGGAGTTGTTATCAGGGGATGACCCTGAGAAGATCATCATCAGCGTAGAAGTCCGCTCTTATTTCTCCTCCCTGACTGTTATAATTGGCAAACTCCTCCACGACGGACTTTCTCTTCGCCAATTTAAGCCCTACCTCGATTCCAAGATAAACTTGATTAGGGACATAGGATGTCCGGATCTAGCGACGGCTATGGTTGATGACCTTGATCGCTTAGAGCGTGAGCTTCAGATGTTTCATGAGCTCCGGGATACAGGTGCCTCTTCATTCGTTGCTGCCGAGTTGGATGCTCGCTTACAGACATGGCGCAGTACTCGGATGGTTGCTGAGCTCGAGATTCAGGTGCAGCGGGACCGCATAGATCGAGTTGAGGCTGATTTCGCCACTAGATCTTCTTTCCTCGAGGAGCTTGATTCTCAGATAGATCAGCTCCGACGAGAACTCCGTGAGAAGGAAGACACAAAGATGCAGAATCAGCAAGCAAATGCTGCTTTATCTGATGAGCTGAAGTCCTTGAAGCAGAGACTGGCTGAGACAGAGGAGGATGCTGTGAGGACTTTAGCTGCGAACGAAGAGTCTGTTAGAGCTGAGTTGCAGGAGGAGCTTAGACGCTCTTATGACGAGAAGTTATCTGAATTCAGTCAGCAGATTCTTAGCCATGGGCTTGATGTATGATTTTATTTGCTGAAAACCTTGACATTTGATTCTCTTTAGTGGAATTGGTTTTTATCTTTATCTTTATTATGATTCCTCATCACGTTTGAAATGATTGACCATAATACTCATAGGATTTTTGGCAAACCCCCAGCCTTCAACGGGTTTGATTAGCCTTTACCGACTACCGTTTGAGTCGGGCTAGCATGCGGATTATCGGAATCCGTTCCGCATGTAACGTTGTGCTAAGGGAATGAACTCCCTTAGACTTCGTGCTATGATGTCGAATACATAGACTTCGCCATTGTTACGGGAATAGGCTACCCGGCGACACGTGTTAGGTGTTGACTTTAGGATTTTTTGGCTAACCCCCAGCCTTCAACGGGTTTGATTAGCCTTTACCGACTACCGTTTGAGTCGGGCTAGCATGCGGATTGTCGGAATCCGTTCCGCATGTAACGTTGTGCTAAGGGAATGAACTCCCTTAGACTTCGTGCTATGATGTCGAATACATAGACTTCGCCATTGTTACGGGAATAGGCTACCCGGCGACACGTGTTAGGTGTTGACTTTAGGATTTTTGGCTAACCCCCAGCCTTCAACGGGTTTGATTAGCCTTTACCGACTACCGTTTGAGTCGGGCTAGCATGCGGATTGTCGGAATCCGTTCCGCATGTAACGTTGTGCTAAGGGAATGAACTCCCTTAGACTTCGTGCTATGATGTCGAATACATAGACTTCGCCATTGTTACGGGAATAGGCTACCCGGCGACACGTGTTAGGTGTTGACTTTAGGATTTTTGGCTAACCCCCAGCCTTCAACGGGTTTGATTAGCCTTTACCGACTACCGTTTGAGTCGGGCTAGCATGCGGATTGTCTAACTCCGTTCGCATGTAACGTTGTGCTAAGAGAATGAATTCTCTTAGACTTCGTGCTATGATGTCGAATACATAGACTTCGCCATTGTTACGGGAATAGGCTACCCGGCAACACGTGTTAGGTGTTGACTTTATCCCTACTTAGGTTTCGGGATAAAATACCCCAGACTGGTCTTCTGGTGTCTTTTTCTACGGCGAAAGACTAAACCGGCGACGCGTGTTAGGCGTCGGCATATCCCTTCTTAGGATTCAGGATGACATTCCCCATGCGTGTAAGGCATGGATTTTGGTGTTATTAATGACGACCTGCCACAATGTTGAATATGTGGACGGGTGTTCTTTTTAACGGTTAAGAACTAACCGGCAGCGCAGGTTAAGCGCAGACTTATCCTTGCTTAGGTTTCAGGATAAAATACCCCAGAATCAGACTCTGGTGTCTTTTTGTGCGGAAAAAGACTAAACCGGCAGCGCGTGTTAGGCGCAGACTTATCCCTGCTTAGGATTCGGGATAAACTTCCTAGGATGAATCCTAGATTGATAGATTCTTAGAAAAGGTTGGTGCGGGAAAGGAAGAATTTTATATTCTATTTCCCGGTCTTCTTTTAGGGTGAAGGCGAACCCAACAGACAAGGAAGGAAGAATTTTATATTCTATTCCCTGATTCTGGAAAGGAAGAATTTTATATTCTATTTCCAGCGAAGAAGAAACTAGAAGTGGGGTGTCCACTCCGAGAATCTGGAAAATTTAGATAAACTTGCCTTTTATAGGATGAGTTATCTAAACTGAAAATGGGTCCTTCGTTTATCGAAGTGGTATTTTCAACTCCGGTTATAACCATGAACAAGGTTTAACCAAAGAGAAAAAGGGAAGGAGTTCTTTCGTTTATCGAAAAGGGACTCCGAACTGAAAGTGGACCTCTTGTTCATGGAAAGAATCAAGAGGGCCAGAAAAACATTTTTGGTGGACTCACTGTCAATTGAAATTGATCAGTGAGGGATTTTGGTGGTGACAATGATTTTGGGTTATCCTCTAGAATATTAAGTGTAATATTCTTCGAGGAACTTCCCGGTAAATGAGTTATCCTGAATGTACTAGGGATAGTACTTTTTCAGGAACTTCCCATTTATTGGCATTAATTGCCTGGCGCCCTCTTGAGTAATCAGGCGATATGCGCCGTTTGAATAGACTGTGTCTATTACAAACGGTCCTTCCCATTTGGGTTCGAATTTACCTTTCTTCTTGGAGGTGAGAATTATTGGTCGGCGAGCAGCGAGGACCAGATCTCCTTCCTTGAAGCTTCTCTGTCGGACTCTTTTGTTAAAAGCCCTTGACATCCTGGCTTGGTAAAACTCGATGTGTTGTTGAGCCTCCAAACGCTTTTCATCCAGCCTCTCGAGCTCTTCGAGACGCTTCTGATGTTGTTCCTCCGTCGTCATCTCCGTTGCGAGGGCGATCCGAAGGGACGGAATCTGAATTTCCAGCGGTAGCACAGCTTCACATCCGTATACCAGCGAATACGGGGTAGCTCCCGTAGGCGTGCGTATGGTGGTGCGATAAGCCCAGAGTGCTTCACCGAGTTTATCGTCCCAGTCTCGTTTATTGGTCTTCACGAGCTTTGACAAGATCTTGATGATCGTCTTGTTAAACGCCTCCGCTAATCCATTCGCGGCGGGGTAGTAAGCTGTCGACGAAACATCTTCGATTTTGAACTTGTCGCAGAATCTGACGAAGGCATTGCTTATGAACTGTGGACCGTTGTCATGAATGATCCTTCTTGGCACGCCGTGTCGGTAAATGACATGATGCTTGATGAAATTGATGACGTTGTTCGTCTTCACTTCTCTAAGCGGAATCGCTTCAGCCCACTTTGAGAAATAATCTGTGATCGCGAGGATGAACCGATCACCTTTGACTGAAGGGGGAAAAATAGGACCGACTATGTCCATGCCCCAAGTCTCGAACGGCCAAGACGTGGTTGACGTGTGCAACTGCTCTGGCGGTTGATGCATATAATTCGCATGTATCTGGCAAGCGTGGCATTCTCGTGCGTATTCGATTGCGTCACGAACCATCGTTGGCCAGAAATATCCCATCCTCCTGATGCGATCATACAGTTTAGGACCGGGCTGATGCGCACCACATTCTCCTTCGTGTGCTTCCTTAAGAACTTCCTTTGCTTCTCTGTTCGAAAGGCATCGGAGCAAAAGACCGTCGTACCCTCTACGGTATAACGTATGGGTCTCGGTATTATAGAAGAATCTTGGAGCTCTTCGGCGGATTGATTCCTTTTCTTTTACATCCTCTGGCAAGATACCATATTGGACGTAGTCGATGATAGGAAAACGCCAATCTCGGGACTCAGACCCAATTTGAGTTGAATTCACCTCTTTGGCGTTCACGTTTCTATCCTCTTCTTCTTCAATCTCCGTACTGTATATGGGTACGCAGAGTTGATGCGTCCGTACTGTGACTAACAGCTCAGCTTCGGGAGGCTGTGCCAGTGATACTGCTAGTGCCGCCAGTGCGTCTGCATAAGCGTTCTGGAGACGAGGGATATATTCGATGAAGAATTCTTCGAAAGATTCTGCCATTTTGATGGCTTCCTGGTGGTACGGGATCAGGTCTTGATTCCTGACTTCATACTCACCGCGAACTTGGTTGACTATCAATTGCGAATCTCCAAAAGCTTCGAGATATTCGACCCCCAGCTCTTTGGCGAAACTGAGTCCAATGAGAAGCGCGTTGTATTCGGCAACATTATTGGAGCACGGACTAGTCAACGAATAAGCCCGAGGCATCACGTGCTTTCCAGGGGAGATTAAGACGACTCCAACTCCAGAGGAAACTGTAGGACATCCCGGGGTTATTACTCTATTAACTGCCCTTGAGGCACCATCGAAGTATAATTGCCATACTTGTTGGTGTGATGTGGTGTTAACCTCGTGGGTTTCATCCGGCAAGTCATCATATACTTCTGCCGTATCTGTGGTCGGGTTTGCCGCCAAAAGGTCACAAATCGCCTGTCCTTTTATCGACTTCTGCTGCTTGAAGTGCAAATCGTATTGGGACAAGAGAAGGGCCCACTTCGCTAGCCGCCAATTCATAGAGGCCGGTTGCGTCATAAACACCCGTACTGGATTAACGTTGGAGATAACGTAGATCGTCTGTCCCACCAGGTAATGCCGCATCTTTTGCATCGCAAATACCAATGCAAGGCATTCTTTCTCAATCATCGGATATCGAGACTCAGCGCCCACCAAAGTCCGACTTAAATAATAAACTGCCTGTTCGTGACCATTATCATCGTCTTGTGCTAACAAAGCACTTATCGAATGGTTCATCGCCTTGATGTAAATCAAGAACGGTTTACCTGATTTTGGTGCAATGAGAACAGGAGGATTTGTCAGATATTTCTTGATATCCTCGAGTGCCTTTTGGCAGGCGTCGTCCCAAATAAATGATACACCCTTCTTGTTTAGCTTAGAGAAAGGTTGGCACTTCCCAGAGAGATTTGAGATGAACCGCCTGATGTAAGCTAAACGCCCTTGCAATCCTCTGAGTTCTCTCAGATTCCTCGGGGGCTGCAATTCATGTATCGCCTTCACCTTATCAGGATCGATATGTATACCCTTAGTGGTGACGACGAACCCAAGAAATTTTCCGCTGGACATTCCAAGGAATGATTTAGTGGGGTTCATCTTCAATTGATGACTCCTCATGAGATCGAACATCGTCTTCAAATCCTTGATGTGATCTTCTTTGTTGCGGCTTTTCACAACCAAATCATCAACGTAGCATTCGACTGTTTTCCTGAGATGTTCTTGGAAAATCTTAGTCATCGCTCGCTGGTATGTGGCACCGGCATTCTTCAGACCGAAAGGCATCACCGTATAGCAGAAGACGCCGAGGGGTGTTCTAAACGCCGTATGCTTCTCATCCTCTGGATGCATCTTGATCTGGTTATATCCCGAAAATCCATCCATGAAGGACATCCTCTCGAATCCACATGTATTGTCGATAATGACATCCGTGATTGGGAGAGGGAAATCATCTTTCGGACATGCTTCATTCAGGTTCCTGAAGTCGATGCAAATCCTGATTTTGCCATTCTTCTTCATGACGGGAACGATGTTGGCTAACCAGTCTGGATGTTGTTCTTCTCGGATAAATCCCGAATCGATCAACTTCTTAACCTCTGCCTCAATGGCTTCCATAATCTGCGGACGAAACCGTCTTTGCTGTTGTTTGACAGGTTTGGCATCCGGCTTGATGTCAAGGCGGTGCATTGCCACATTAGGGTCGAGTCCTGGCATATCTTCGTAGTTCCAGGCGAAGACATCAATGTATTCTCTGATTAGGGCAATTAATTCCTCCTTCTCATCTGGAGGAAGACTACCGCTGATGAATATGGGCTTTGGATTGGCCTCATTGCCCATATTAATTTGGACTACTTCATCTTCGGTTGGTGGTTCTCTCTGTTCGAACCTATCACCGTACTGCATGTTTAGGTGATGAACCCATGGGTCTTCCCACGTTGGCATTTGATCGTCATCCTCCAACGTAGATGGATCAGCTGTAGTCATGTTTGACATTAAGGTTTTGAACATTTCTCCCAAACTTGTGTCGGAATCCTCAGCTGAAGAATCTGGCAAGTACCCATCCTTAGCTTTGTTAGCAATTTGATCGATAATTTGCCAACCACATTCGTCATCTGATGAAACATAACCTAAGCCTCGCCCATATTTATAATAATCCTCAGGTTTACCTTTTGGTACATATACTGCTTTGGCTGGATTACGAGGACCTCGATCGAAGTATAGACCTTCTCCGAGTGTGAAATCGTACCCCTGCTTTTCCATGAGCTTGCGCGCTTCCGGACTATATTTAGACAAATGCTGACCAGGTTTGTCATCATCTTCATCTTCACTTAGGAAATGATCTGGCAACGGAAGATTTTCTCCTTTACCATAAATCACTTCCTTTTGTCCCCCTACCTTGGCAGGAATAATTCGGGTTGTTCCGAAAGAATGCTGGAGACTTCTCTTCGTTACATAAGATGATCGGAGCGGCATACATAAATCTGGGTTATCATATAATCCCTTTATCGCATCATTAAGAGACAAGGAGTACTCTAAATCATGATTTATTTCAATATCAGCAAGTTGCCAGTTACAACCGCCATCTGACGATTGTTCATCGTCAAGATTGATTACAAAGGGTACAATGTCATTTAAAACAAAACCGCCATTGTAATCGAATCCGGCCTCGGAATCAGCTTCTTCTCCGCTGTCCGTGCCTTGGATCGATGGTTCCGTGTCAGATTCGTTACCATAAAGGAGAGAATCAGTGAAGTAATTCTCATACCCTTTGAATGGTTGCTTATCTGCGACCACCGTCCTGACCCTTCCATCAGTGTCGACATATTTCAGACACTGATGTAAGGTGGAGGGAACTATAACATTACTATGGATCCAAGGCCGACCCAATAGTAAATTATAGGATGTCTCAGCATCTATCACGTAACACGTGACCTCCGTCTTCAGATCGCCCATTTGGCATTTTATTCGGATCTTCCCCAAAGGCCTTGACCCGCTTGTGTTGAATCCGTAAATGACTGTGCCTGTAGACGCCAATTTGCTGACTGGGATGCCAAGGCTATGCATTAGGCGAAGCGGCATAATGCTCACAGCGGAGCCCGGATCTACTTGGATTCGGTTGACCTCGCTGGAGCCAATGTACCCGACAAAATACAAGGGCCGATCATGGTTTGAATTCTTCGTCTGCGTGTCTTCTTTGGTGAAGGTGATGCAGGGAATGTTCTTAGCTGCCACATTGCACTGTTGAGCTAATAGTTCTAGTTCCTCAGGCGCCGGTTTGATCCGAGTGAGGAATGCTTCTGAATCGGCCAAGGCCTCTTGCAATGCTTCTCTAGTTTCTTTAGACAGCCGCAGCAATTCATATAGCGTTATCCGCGCTGGAATATTAGCTAGCTGAGCCATGATATCGAAGGCGCGTGGAGTTTTCGAACTCTCCGGTTTATCCTTTCCAATCGGACGACTGAAACGAGATTGCTTCGGATTTTGAACCTCCTCGGGCCTCTTTTCTTTATGTTTATCTACCGGCTGGCGTAGAGCTTCTTTACCTGGTGTGGGACTTGTAATCACCCCCATCTCTGTGAGAGTTTTGGCTGGTCCCTGTTTGTTCACCCCCTGCTCACTAGGTGGCGGATAATTGTAGTGATACTCATTTCCGCTCCGTGTCGCAAAAACTTCTTGTTCTTCTTTCAGAGAGCGGGAAAGCTATGATTCTTTCGTCATCTTCTCCTGGGATAGCAGAGACTCCGCAGCAAGACTTTCCTTTCTCTTTGGACTTCTTCTTGGATGACGATCCAGCCCATTGTTCATCTTCAATCAGATCGGGATGAACCCAGAGGATTTCGCCGTTTGGGGCTGTATGTGGCACAAGCCCTTTTTGGCGCTGTCCATGTGGGTCATCATTCACCGTCTTCATTCCCACCTTGGTAACGCGTTTTGGCTCGAACCAAGTTGTAGGCACCAATCCAAAACTGATTGATACCGTGTTTGCCCCCACATTCTTGGCTGGTTTCGAGGTTATGACCCCTACGTCGATTAACGCCTGGATCTTGTC
>NW_017973488.1:0-21173 GCF_001876935.1 Asparagus officinalis
TTGGTTTTCGTGGTCCCCCCCCTCTTGTTTGGCCTTTTCCTCTTTTGTCTTTTGCTCATGGTCCCCCCCCTTCTTTAGTTCAAATTTCAAAAGAGAGAGAGAGAGTTCCCTCCTCATTAGCTCAAATCCGAAAATCCCCTCCTCATTTTCGGTTTTGAGGGTTCTTCTTCCCCAAGAGCTCTCCTCCATTGATTCACTTTCAATAACCCATTAACCCTTCAAGAGGAGCTCGGATTTTGGGTGCTTCTTATTGGCCGAAAGCTTGCTTCTCCAAGCTCAAAGGGAATCCCTTTGATTTGGTAAGCTCTTCTTCACAATCCTATTATTTTCTTGTAAAGATTGCATTTTTATTCTTGTAGTAGGCAAAGGTTGTGTATGCACAATGTTTTGGGGTGTTTTGTGCAAAAGAGGCAATATGGCCGAATTTTGGGGGGCTTATTTGCAAAATGGGACTGAAATTTATGAGGGCTTATTTGCAAAATGGGACTGAAATTTTGAGGCTTGGATTTCATTCCCCTTTGGTAACAATTTGGATGGGTGTCTTATGCAAAAAGACCATACTTTATTGAGGGTTTTATGTGCAAATATGGGGCTGAAAACTTTGGGGGCTTATTTGCAAAGTTGGCCGAAGAATTGGGGTGGTGTTCATGTAATAGAGGACTGAAGTTAAGACCTATATTACATGCTCATTTGGCCGAAAGTTTGAGGGGTACTTTAGGCGAGAGGACTAAAAGTTGTTAGAGGGGTTTATTTGCAAAATTGGTTAAATTCTGCAAAAGGGCTCATTTGCAAATTTTAACCAAAATTGTGGGGTACAGGGGTGTTATATGATCGAATGTGACGATCATGACCCGGGTCACGCGTGTCCTTGACCTAGATTTTGGCCTTGAACACAAAGGGTATTTTGGGTATTTCACCAAAATTCACCGCGAAAACGATCATTGTTTTGCGGGCACAAAATTGGTAGGTTTAATTAGACTTTAACTGTAAAATCCTATTTATTTATAGGATTTTAAGTCCAAGTGCTTAATTTCCCTTTCTTAAATTTCGTGTATTCATATTGTACCTGACAGATTGCTTTTCACTGCAGATTTCCGATGTCTCCTCGTCACCATCGATCTTCCGGGAGTTATCCCCATTCGCAGCACAGTGAGGAGGAGGCTCCCACGACGTCTTTCCCGGCAGACTTTTCCTTCAGGGGTGAGAATTCTCTATTTCTGTATCCCTGACTGATCCCTTAGCGGGTCATTAAGGAAGAACCGATACCTCTTTCGCGGAGGTTAAGGTTTCGGACTTGTTTTGCTTAGCCAATTCAAGTCTTCGGATATATTGGGGCGATTCTTGTGTTGTCTTACACCTTGTAGTTCGGTATATGTTGCCACGTTGTTCACGTGATGATGCATACCGTTCTTCCGGTGTAGGACACTCAAAATCGTCTCTCCAATTATTCCGTGAATGAGCTTATCATTCTACTTATGAGACGGATTTTCTGACTCCATCTTTGTATTTTATTGCAGTTGAATTCCCCGCGGGTAGTCTTCCTGCTCATGCCAATGCCGGTTGTAGCCGGGAGGTTTTTTCCTCCACTTCCATTGGGCAAGTCATTAGCCCATTCCCACAGTTTGACCAGGATCGTTCTGACGATTCCTGCCGTTTAGTACGGGAAGGAGGGCGCCATTGCTTGCGCCAGCTTATCACAGACGCCACTTTTACCGCTGATTCTACTTCCACTCAGGCTTTACAGAAGCCGAGCTTCTTGTTCGGGGATCATGTCGAGGACCCCGCTATACTGACTCTTGGAGAGGAGCACTGGCTGACTCTTGATGGAGGAGCTCTTTTATACATTCCATCAATTCCCCGCCAATATTCTTTTACCCATTTGAGGAGACAGGCCGTGAGGCGACAGATGTCCTGGGATCTTACTAAGGATGCTGAGCGAGTCCCGTGTGGATATACCTCTCATTCTAAGACCCCTGGTTCTGGCGGGTATCACCATATTCGTGGTCTTTGCCCAGGGATCACGGGCCTTGATACTGCACCCCCAGGTGAGACGTCAGCAGCTGCCTCTACTGTGGGTAATCGTCTGGCTCTTCTGGGGAGGCGATTACCTCCACCAGAGCCCAGATGCTATGGCTGGGCTTCCTCACTAGCCAAAGGGTGGTGGGCGCGCATGACTGATTTCGTCTTGGCGCGCTGGGAGAGGGATCTGAAGAGTAGTGGGTTATATGCACCCATACGAGCTACTATGTACGGAATCCCAGTTAGCTGTCGCCATTTCTTGGCTTTGCTGGAGACTTATATGCCCGATAGCAACACCTTCCTGACCAGCGGTGGTGAGCTAGGGTTGGCCTTGCACGAGATGCATTATGTTTCGGGTCTTCCGATGGGGGACTGTCCGTATCAGGAGTACTTCCCTACGAACCAGCAGCTGGAGTGTATGAAGAAAGATACTCCGGACATGTATGACACACTCTGGGATCTTACTTGCCACTACTACACTTCCTTGATCCAAACTTCTCCCCAAGCGAGAAGGAAGAGGCAGATCAGCTTGAAGCAGTTTGCCAGCTACTTGTTCCAGAACTTGGAAGGTGATTCCAGTGCGCCCATTCATGAATTAGACGTGTTGACCCCTTCCGCCGTTAATGAGTTGTTGGAAAAGGCTGAGGTTCGTTCCTACACTATCGGCAGTGCTGAGGGAGCTTTTCCCGCGGGGACCAAGTTTCGCTCTTTTCTCCGCCGCGCACAGAAGTCTATAGGGTCCCGGACGCTATTAGCAGGCTACCTTGCCCTTTGGTTGAAGAAGTGTGTCGTCCCGCACCAACCTTCTGACGCTCTACCCATCGAGGTGCTCTTCCCTGCAGTTCAGCTGGCTTATGGGAGAGAGCTTTCCCTGCTCCCAGCAATGGTTGCTAGTATCCATTGCGGGCTCAGGGGTCTGGTTAGCAGTTTTACACATATGGGTTCTGAACCATCAGCTGAGCTGGTTTGCCCAAAGGTTGAGCTCCCTTACGCATATTTGATGGCGTGGCTCGTTCTTCACCGTCCCGACTTGATGTCGGCCCCCAGCGTTGTTGACATCCCTGTCCCCTTCATGCAATTGTTGGAGCAGAGCAGATGGTTTGGGAGCAAATTTAGTGATGTTCAGCGAGAGCTCCGGGTCCGCAAGAGTTGGGAGTTCTTTAAGTGTTTCCCTCACTTTTCAGGTCGCTATGGCGACGTGCTGGTTGATGAGGAGAAACCTAGAAGTGACCGGACCGTTCTTGACGCTGGTTGCTTCCGGTGGTTAGTGAACATCCGTGTAGGCTATCTCGTCCTTCGGGTGAAGAACCAGTGCCACATAGAGCCTTATCTCCCTTGCCGCTTTGCTCGACAATTCGGCTATGACCAACTGTATGTCGGGAATCCGAGCCGCAGCCTGCGGGTTGAGGGAGGATTGATTGATGGCGTTCGAGCGTGGCTATGGACGATGGTGGGCTGTACTGGAGCCCGTTTTGCTCTTCCTTCGTACCGGCGTAAGCCATTGATCACTTTCCTCAGCTGCAAGTGGTTCCTTTCTGCATATGAGTCCATCAGCGTGAGGAGCCTCTCAGAGTTGCAGTCCGAGTACGCGGTCCGGGCTGCTATGATGGCTGGTCGCAGAGCTGAGCTTGCTCAGAAGCGGAGAAAAGGGCATGCCAAATCTCTTGTCTCAGACGAAGAAGAACTTCTCCCTACGGGTGATGATGACGAGACCTCCGAGGACGAGTATGCGGACGCAGATACCGGCAGAGGGGATCTCGATACTGGTTTGTCCTATCTCTTTTAATTTTCATTTTCCATAAATGACAGCTCTTTTTCATTGAAATGGCTATTGTCACTTTAGGTAGGGCAGTCAATGATCATGAGCCACCAGCTCCTACACACGTTGAAACGTGTGATAGGCCTGCGCATGTTCGACCCTTTGGTCCTCGGAGGGTTGGTGCCCCGAAGAGGAAGAAGACCGCCCATAAGCCCCATGACGATCAGCGTCCCTGTGGAGTGGACTTAGGGAGCACCGCCGATGGAGGGGGAGGTAACATTCAATTGCTCTTGCTTCAAGGTTGTTTACCTTTTGGGGATTTGTGACCATGTTTTGTGCTTCAGGTTTCTTCGAGGAGGGCGAACTCCCACCGGGTTCGGCGTCCCCTGGCGTTGACAACATGGATTGCTTTGTGCAACAAATGTGCGACGCTTTTCACGATGGGTCTTTGGGCATCGACCTTAACATCGATCTTGAGCAGATAAATAATGTTGAGCCCACAATCCCTTATTCAGGTATATCCGCATCCAATGTCATTTTCCTTATGTAAGGTGAAGGAAGATTTCTCGTTTGAGCTTTCCTCATCCTTCAACATTTGGGTTACCCTGCAGATGTTGCGATGGAGGGGCCAAGCTTCTCGAAGCCGGATGCCGGCTTATTAGCTGACATGCTGGCTGAGCAGACTTCCAGAGGGACCGAGAGACCATTCTTCGGGAACGATTCATCTACCGGTATATATCTGATTTTCTCCCTCTTGCCCGATATTTCATATGACTAATGAATGATTGATTATCGCAGCGTCTACCATTGGAGTTAGCCCGGTATCTATCCCTGGCATATCCAGTTTGCCTCAGAGCGACGGGCTTGCAGGTATGTATACGATTCAGGGATATTGTACTTTCCTATGTTTATCTGTCTTTTGACTAATGAGTGCAATCATAGGACCAGCCGCTAGGACTGATTCTCATATGACTCCTGACATCCCTCAAATGCCCGCGGATAATGGATCTACAGGTATGCAGATCCCAATTCTTCTTATTCGTCTAAATTTTCATTTTGACTAATAAGAGAGTGTCATCATAGGACCAGCAGCTTGGGCCGATACTCTTATGACTCTTGGCATTCCGGCTGCATCTGAGGACATGGGGATTGCAGGTATGTATACGACCTCCTTATCCCGATTCTCCTTACTTGTCCAAATTTCCATTTGGTTAACATAGGAATGTCACTGTAGGACCAGGCGTTCAGCCTGATACTGCTACAGTCCCCGGGGTTGAAAGTCCTCATAGCAGTGGTGCCTCCCCGTCTCTGCCGAGTGGTGCGAGCAATATGTCTGCAGGGGCTGACGTACCCTCTTCTGCTGCTGTCCCGGAGCCTGTCGGCTCTCAACCCGATGGGACATCCGTTGGCGTCGGTATGTTCGGAACCTGCCTTTTGACTTTCCTTTCCATATTCGATAGTTCACTGAGCTTCCAAGTTGTTGCTTGTAGGATCTCGATCTTCTTTGCACGAGCGTGTCCGTAGCCTTTTGGCCGATACTGATCCTGACGGAGAGGCTTTCCGTACGGACCTCAGCTTCTTCACCGCCTGGTATAATGGCTTGATCGAGAAGCTTCTCCACCGAGGAGGCGGCTTCGATCAGTTCCGGCGTTCCTTCTCTCGCCACATGACGATGATGAGGGAAGAAGGATACCCGGAACTGGCTGATTCCTTCACTGCTGATTTCGCTGCCCTGGAGTCAGAGATACGAGAGTTGAAGGAACTGGAGGTTACCGGGACTTCTTCTTTCGTATCCTCTGAGTTAGAGCATAGGATGGAGCAGTGGCGTGAACTGAGATCTTCCGTCGGGCGTGAGCTTCAGTCACGCGAGAGCTCCCTTGCGCATCTAATGGCTAACATGGCGAGGATGGATAGGGAGAAAGCTGAGTTACTCCGTTCCTTGGACTCGAATCGCGAGGAAGCGACTAGGTTGAAGGAGGCCTTGAAGCGTGCCGAGGAATCCGCCGTTCTTATCGCAGATGACTTGATCGGACTAGAGCGTTCCCGTGACCAGGTACTCGAGGAGTTCGGATCCACTCAGGAGGGATTGATGAAGTTGAAGAGTGAAGCTGCGGAGATCTTGAGCTGTTCTGAGGAATCTGCCCGAGCAGATCTGCAGGCGGGACTTGAGCAGAGTTATGCAGATAGACTTTTTAGCTTAAAGTCTCATATTCTTAGCCGTCAGTTGCCTTCGGGCTAATGAGCTCTTTGTTGTATGCTTTTGACTTGACCTATTAATAGAAACTCCACATTTGCTTCTTTCTTGTGATTTGTCTGCATTTCTTCTGAATGACAGATTTTATGGGATTTTTGGCAAACCCCCAGCCATCAACGGGTTTGATATGCCTTTACCGATCACCGTTTGAATCGGGCTAGCATGTGGATTGTCTAGATCCGTCCCACATGTAACGTTGTGCTAAGAAAATTGCTTTTCTTAGATTTGATGCTATGACTTTGAATACATAGACTTCGTCTTTCTTACGGGAATAGACTACCCGGCAACGCGTGTTAGGCATTGACTTTGGGGTTTTTGGCAAACCCCCAGCCTTCAACGGGTTTGATATGCCTTTACCGATTACCGTTTGAATCGGGCTAGCATGCGGATTGTCGAAATCCGTTCCGCATGTAACGTTGTGCTAAAGGAATGAACTCCCTTAGACTTAATGCTACGACTTCGAATACGTAGACTTTGCCCTTGTCACGGGAATAGGCTACCCGGCAACACGTGTTAGGTGTTGACTTATCCCTACTTAGGATTCGGGATAAAATTCCCCATGCACCAAGTGCGCGGATTGGAAGTTGAAAGTTGTGTCAAAATAGGAGAGGAAGAATTTTATATTCTATCTCCCGCTGGAAAAGAAACTTGAGGTGGGATTCCCCACCCCCAGTATCTGGAAGGATGAACTGGGAATGGGATCTCCACTCCGAGCACCCGGAATGATGAACTGGGAGGGGGGTCGCCACTCCGAGCATCGGAAAGGTCCGAGGAGAGGAAGAATTTTATATTCTATCTCCCGGTGCTAAAGAGGAAGAATTTTATATTCTATCTTCAGCTGGAAAAGAAACTCGAGGTGGGATTCTCCACCCCCAGTATCTGGAAGGATGAACTGGGAATGGGATCTCCACTCCGAGCACCCGGAATGATGAACTGGGAGTGGGGTCGCCACTCCGAGCATCGGAAAGGTCCGAGGAGAGGAAGAATTTTATATTCTATCTCCCGGTGCTAAAGAGGAAGAATTTTATATTCTATCTTCAGCTGGAAAAGGAAACTTGAGGTGGGATTCCCCACCCCCAGTATCTGGAAGGATGAACTGGGAATGGGATCTCCACTCCGAGCACCCGGAATGATGAACTGGGAGTGGGGTCGCCACTCCGAGCATCGGAAAGGTCCGAGGAGAGGAAGAATTTTATATTCTATCTCCCGGTGCTAAAGAGGAAGAATTTTATATTCTATCTTCAGCTGGAAAAGAAACTCGAGGTGGGATTCTCCACCCCCAGTATCTGGAAGGATGAACTGGGAGTGGGATCTCCACTCCGAGCATCGGAAAGGTCCGAGGAGAGGAAGAATTTTATATTCTATCTCCCGGTGCTAAAGAGGAAGAATTTTATATTCTATCTTCAGCTGGAAAAGAAACTCGAGGTGGGATTCTCCACCCCCAGTATCTGGAAGGATGAACTGGGAATGGGATCTCCACTCCGAGCACCCGGAATGATGAACTGGGAGTGGGGTCGCCACTCCGAGCATCGGAAAGGTCCGAGGAGAGGAAGAATTTTATATTCTATCTCCCGGTGCTAAAGAGGAAGAATTTTATATTCTATCTTCAGCTGGAAAAGAAACTCGAGGTGGGATTCTCCACCCCCAGTATCTGGAAGGATGAACTGGGAATGGGATCTCCACTCCGAGCACCCGGAATGATGAACTGGGAGTGGGGTCGCCACTCCGAGCATCGGAAAGGTCCGAGGAGAGGAAGAATTTTATATTCTATCTCCCGGTGCTAAAGAGGAAGAATTTTATATTCTATCTTCAGCTGGAAAAGAAACTCGAGGTGGGATTCTCCACCCCCAGTATCTGGAAGGATGAACTGGGAATGGGATCTCCACTCCGAGCACCCGGAATGATGAACTGGGAGTGGGGTCGCCACTCCGAGCATCGGAAAGGTCCGAGGAGAGGAAGAATTTTATATTCTATCTCCCGGTGCTAAAGAGGAAGAATTTTATATTCTATCTTCAGCTGGAAAAGAAACTCGAGGTGGGATTCTCCACCCCCAGTATCTGGAAGGATGAACTGGGAATGGGATCTCCACTCCGAGCACCCGGAATGATGAACTGGGAGTGGGGTCGCCACTCCGAGCATCGGAAAGGTCCGAGGAGAGGAAGAATTTTATATTCTATCTCCCGGTGCTAAAGAGGAAGAATTTTATATTCTATCTTCAGCTGGAAAAGAAACTCGAGGTGGGATTCTCCACCCCCAGTATCTGGAAGGATGAACTGGGAATGGGATCTCCACTCCGAGCACCCGGAATGATGAACTGGGAGTGGGGTCGCCACTCCGAGCATCGGAAAGGTCCGAGGAGAGGAAGAATTTTATATTCTATCTCCCGGTGCTAAAGAGGAAGAATTTTATATTCTATCTTCAGCTGGAAAAGAAACTCGAGGTGGGATTCTCCACCCCCAGTATCTGGAAGGATGAACTGGGAATGGGATCTCCACTCCGAGCACCCGGAATGATGAACTGGGAGTGGGGTCGCCACTCCGAGCATCGGAAAGGTCCGAGGAGAGGAAGAATTTTATATTCTATCTCCCGGTGCTAAAGAGGAAGAATTTTATATTCTATCTTCAGCTGGAAAAGAAACTCGAGGTGGGATTCTCCACCCCCAGTATCTGGAAGGATGAACTGGGAATGGGATCTCCACTCCGAGCACCCGGAATGATGAACTGGGAGTGGGGTCGCCACTCCGAGCATCGGAAAGGTCCGAGGAGAGGAAGAATTTTATATTCTATCTCCCGGTGCTAAAGAGGAAGAATTTTATATTCTATCTTCAGCTGGAAAAGAAACTCGAGGTGGGATTCTCCACCCCCAGTATCTGGAAGGATGAACTGGGAATGGGATCTCCACTCCGAGCACCCGGAATGATGAACTGGGAGTGGGGTCGCCACTCCGAGCATCGGAAAGGTCCGAGGAGAGGAAGAATTTTATATTCTATCTCCCGGTGCTAAAGAGGAAGAATTTTATATTCTATCTTCAGCTGGAAAAGAAACTCGAGGTGGGATTCTCCACCCCCAGTATCTGGAAGGATGAACTGGGAATGGGATCTCCACTCCGAGCACCCGGAATGATGAACTGGGAGTGGGGTCGCCACTCCGAGCATCGGAAAGGTCCGAGGAGAGGAAGAATTTTATATTCTATCTCCCGGTGCTAAAGAGGAAGAATTTTATATTCTATCTTCAGCTGGAAAAGAAACTCGAGGTGGGATTCTCCACCCCCAGTATCTGGAAGGATGAACTGGGAATGGGATCTCCACTCCGAGCACCCGGAATGATGAACTGGGAGTGGGGTCGCCACTCCGAGCATCGGAAAGGTCCGAGGAGAGGAAGAATTTTATATTCTATCTCCCGGTGCTAAAGAGGAAGAATTTTATATTCTATCTTCAGCTGGAAAAGAAACTCGAGGTGGGATTCTCCACCCCCAGTATCTGGAAGGATGAACTGGGAATGGGATCTCCACTCCGAGCACCCGGAATGATGAACTGGGAGTGGGGTCGCCACTCCGAGCATCGGAAAGGTCCGAGGAGAGGAAGAATTTTATATTCTATCTCCCGGTGCTAAAGAGGAAGAATTTTATATTCTATCTTCAGCTGGAAAAGAAACTCGAGGTGGGATTCTCCACCCCCAGTATCTGGAAGGATGAACTGGGAATGGGATCTCCACTCCGAGCACCCGGAATGATGAACTGGGAGTGGGGTCGCCACTCCGAGCATCGGAAAGGTCCGAGGAGAGGAAGAATTTTATATTCTATCTCCCGGTGCTAAAGAGGAAGAATTTTATATTCTATCTTCAGCTGGAAAAGAAACTCGAGGTGGGATTCTCCACCCCCAGTATCTGGAAGGATGAACTGGGAATGGGATCTCCACTCCGAGCACCCGGAATGATGAACTGGGAGTGGGGTCGCCACTCCGAGCATCGGAAAGGTCCGAGGAGAGGAAGAATTTTATATTCTATCTCCCGGTGCTAAAGAGGAAGAATTTTATATTCTATCTTCAGCTGGAAAAGAAACTCGAGGTGGGATTCTCCACCCCCAGTATCTGGAAGGATGAACTGGGAATGGGATCTCCACTCCGAGCACCCGGAATGATGAACTGGGAGTGGGGTCGCCACTCCGAGCATCGGAAAGGTCCGAGGAGAGGAAGAATTTTATATTCTATCTCCCGGTGCTAAAGAGGAAGAATTTTATATTCTATCTTCAGCTGGAAAAGAAACTCGAGGTGGGATTCTCCACCCCCAGTATCTGGAAGGATGAACTGGGAATGGGATCTCCACTCCGAGCACCCGGAATGATGAACTGGGAGTGGGGTCGCCACTCCGAGCATCGGAAAGGTCCGAGGAGAGGAAGAATTTTATATTCTATCTCCCGGTGCTAAAGAGGAAGAATTTTATATTCTATCTTCAGCTGGAAAAGAAACTCGAGGTGGGATTCTCCACCCCCAGTATCTGGAAGGATGAACTGGGAATGGGATCTCCACTCCGAGCACCCGGAATGATGAACTGGGAGTGGGGTCGCCACTCCGAGCATCGGAAAGGTCCGAGGAGAGGAAGAATTTTATATTCTATCTCCCGGTGCTAAAGAGGAAGAATTTTATATTCTATCTTCAGCTGGAAAAGAAACTCGAGGTGGGATTCTCCACCCCCAGTATCTGGAAGGATGAACTGGGAATGGGATCTCCACTCCGAGCACCCGGAATGATGAACTGGGAGTGGGGTCGCCACTCCGAGCATCGGAAAGGTCCGAGGAGAGGAAGAATTTTATATTCTATCTCCCGGTGCTAAAGAGGAAGAATTTTATATTCTATCTTCAGCTGGAAAAGAAACTCGAGGTGGGATTCTCCACCCCCAGTATCTGGAAGGATGAACTGGGAATGGGATCTCCACTCCGAGCACCCGGAATGATGAACTGGGAGTGGGGTCGCCACTCCGAGCATCGGAAAGGTCCGAGGAGAGGAAGAATTTTATATTCTATCTCCCGGTGCTAAAGAGGAAGAATTTTATATTCTATCTTCAGCTGGAAAAGAAACTCGAGGTGGGATTCTCCACCCCCAGTATCTGGAAGGATGAACTGGGAATGGGATCTCCACTCCGAGCACCCGGAATGATGAACTGGGAGTGGGGTCGCCACTCCGAGCATCGGAAAGGTCCGAGGAGAGGAAGAATTTTATATTCTATCTCCCGGTGCTAAAGAGGAAGAATTTTATATTCTATCTTCAGCTGGAAAAGAAACTCGAGGTGGGATTCTCCACCCCCAGTATCTGGAAGGATGAACTGGGAATGGGATCTCCACTCCGAGCACCCGGAATGATGAACTGGGAGTGGGGTCGCCACTCCGAGCATCGGAAAGGTCCGAGGAGAGGAAGAATTTTATATTCTATCTCCCGGTGCTAAAGAGGAAGAATTTTATATTCTATCTTCAGCTGGAAAAGAAACTCGAGGTGGGATTCTCCACCCCCAGTATCTGGAAGGATGAACTGGGAATGGGATCTCCACTCCGAGCACCCGGAATGATGAACTGGGAGTGGGGTCGCCACTCCGAGCATCGGAAAGGTCCGAGGAGAGGAAGAATTTTATATTCTATCTCCCGGTGCTAAAGAGGAAGAATTTTATATTCTATCTTCAGCTGGAAAAGAAACTCGAGGTGGGATTCTCCACCCCCAGTATCTGGAAGGATGAACTGGGAATGGGATCTCCACTCCGAGCACCCGGAATGATGAACTGGGAGTGGGGTCGCCACTCCGAGCATCGGAAAGGTCCGAGGAGAGGAAGAATTTTATATTCTATCTCCCGGTGCTAAAGAGGAAGAATTTTATATTCTATCTTCAGCTGGAAAAGAAACTCGAGGTGGGATTCTCCACCCCCAGTATCTGGAAGGATGAACTGGGAATGGGATCTCCACTCCGAGCACCCGGAATGATGAACTGGGAGTGGGGTCGCCACTCCGAGCATCGGAAAGGTCCGAGGAGAGGAAGAATTTTATATTCTATCTCCCGGTGCTAAAGAGGAAGAATTTTATATTCTATCTTCAGCTGGAAAAGAAACTCGAGGTGGGATTCTCCACCCCCAGTATCTGGAAGGATGAACTGGGAATGGGATCTCCACTCCGAGCACCCGGAATGATGAACTGGGAGTGGGGTCGCCACTCCGAGCATCGGAAAGGTCCGAGGAGAGGAAGAATTTTATATTCTATCTCCCGGTGCTAAAGAGGAAGAATTTTATATTCTATCTTCAGCTGGAAAAGAAACTCGAGGTGGGATTCTCCACCCCCAGTATCTGGAAGGATGAACTGGGAATGGGATCTCCACTCCGAGCACCCGGAATGATGAACTGGGAGTGGGGTCGCCACTCCGAGCATCGGAAAGGTCCGAGGAGAGGAAGAATTTTATATTCTATCTCCCGGTGCTAAAGAGGAAGAATTTTATATTCTATCTTCAGCTGGAAAAGAAACTCGAGGTGGGATTCTCCACCCCCAGTATCTGGAAGGATGAACTGGGAATGGGATCTCCACTCCGAGCACCCGGAATGATGAACTGGGAGTGGGGTCGCCACTCCGAGCATCGGAAAGGTCCGAGGAGAGGAAGAATTTTATATTCTATCTCCCGGTGCTAAAGAGGAAGAATTTTATATTCTATCTTCAGCTGGAAAAGAAACTCGAGGTGGGATTCTCCACCCCCAGTATCTGGAAGGATGAACTGGGAATGGGATCTCCACTCCGAGCACCCGGAATGATGAACTGGGAGTGGGGTCGCCACTCCGAGCATCGGAAAGGTCCGAGGAGAGGAAGAATTTTATATTCTATCTCCCGGTGCTAAAGAGGAAGAATTTTATATTCTATCTTCAGCTGGAAAAGAAACTCGAGGTGGGATTCTCCACCCCCAGTATCTGGAAGGATGAACTGGGAATGGGATCTCCACTCCGAGCACCCGGAATGATGAACTGGGAGTGGGGTCGCCACTCCGAGCATCGGAAAGGTCCGAGGAGAGGAAGAATTTTATATTCTATCTCCCGGTGCTAAAGAGGAAGAATTTTATATTCTATCTTCAGCTGGAAAAGAAACTCGAGGTGGGATTCTCCACCCCCAGTATCTGGAAGGATGAACTGGGAATGGGATCTCCACTCCGAGCACCCGGAATGATGAACTGGGAGTGGGGTCGCCACTCCGAGCATCGGAAAGGTCCGAGGAGAGGAAGAATTTTATATTCTATCTCCCGGTGCTAAAGAGGAAGAATTTTATATTCTATCTTCAGCTGGAAAAGAAACTCGAGGTGGGATTCTCCACCCCCAGTATCTGGAAGGATGAACTGGGAATGGGATCTCCACTCCGAGCACCCGGAATGATGAACTGGGAGTGGGGTCGCCACTCCGAGCATCGGAAAGGTCCGAGGAGAGGAAGAATTTTATATTCTATCTCCCGGTGCTAAAGAGGAAGAATTTTATATTCTATCTTCAGCTGGAAAAGAAACTCGAGGTGGGATTCTCCACCCCCAGTATCTGGAAGGATGAACTGGGAATGGGATCTCCACTCCGAGCACCCGGAATGATGAACTGGGAGTGGGGTCGCCACTCCGAGCATCGGAAAGGTCCGAGGAGAGGAAGAATTTTATATTCTATCTCCCGGTGCTAAAGAGGAAGAATTTTATATTCTATCTTCAGCTGGAAAAGAAACTCGAGGTGGGATTCTCCACCCCCAGTATCTGGAAGGATGAACTGGGAATGGGATCTCCACTCCGAGCACCCGGAATGATGAACTGGGAGTGGGGTCGCCACTCCGAGCATCGGAAAGGTCCGAGGAGAGGAAGAATTTTATATTCTATCTCCCGGTGCTAAAGAGGAAGAATTTTATATTCTATCTTCAGCTGGAAAAGAAACTCGAGGTGGGATTCTCCACCCCCAGTATCTGGAAGGATGAACTGGGAATGGGATCTCCACTCCGAGCACCCGGAATGATGAACTGGGAGTGGGGTCGCCACTCCGAGCATCGGAAAGGTCCGAGGAGAGGAAGAATTTTATATTCTATCTCCCGGTGCTAAAGAGGAAGAATTTTATATTCTATCTTCAGCTGGAAAAGAAACTCGAGGTGGGATTCTCCACCCCCAGTATCTGGAAGGATGAACTGGGAATGGGATCTCCACTCCGAGCACCCGGAATGATGAACTGGGAGTGGGGTCGCCACTCCGAGCATCGGAAAGGTCCGAGGAGAGGAAGAATTTTATATTCTATCTCCCGGTGCTAAAGAGGAAGAATTTTATATTCTATCTTCAGCTGGAAAAGAAACTCGAGGTGGGATTCTCCACCCCCAGTATCTGGAAGGATGAACTGGGAATGGGATCTCCACTCCGAGCACCCGGAATGATGAACTGGGAGTGGGGTCGCCACTCCGAGCATCGGAAAGGTCCGAGGAGAGGAAGAATTTTATATTCTATCTCCCGGTGCTAAAGAGGAAGAATTTTATATTCTATCTTCAGCTGGAAAAGAAACTCGAGGTGGGATTCTCCACCCCCAGTATCTGGAAGGATGAACTGGGAATGGGATCTCCACTCCGAGCACCCGGAATGATGAACTGGGAGTGGGGTCGCCACTCCGAGCATCGGAAAGGTCCGAGGAGAGGAAGAATTTTATATTCTATCTCCCGGTGCTAAAGAGGAAGAATTTTATATTCTATCTTCAGCTGGAAAAGAAACTCGAGGTGGGATTCTCCACCCCCAGTATCTGGAAGGATGAACTGGGAATGGGATCTCCACTCCGAGCACCCGGAATGATGAACTGGGAGTGGGGTCGCCACTCCGAGCATCGGAAAGGTCCGAGGAGAGGAAGAATTTTATATTCTATCTCCCGGTGCTAAAGAGGAAGAATTTTATATTCTATCTTCAGCTGGAAAAGAAACTCGAGGTGGGATTCTCCACCCCCAGTATCTGGAAGGATGAACTGGGAATGGGATCTCCACTCCGAGCACCCGGAATGATGAACTGGGAGTGGGGTCGCCACTCCGAGCATCGGAAAGGTCCGAGGAGAGGAAGAATTTTATATTCTATCTCCCGGTGCTAAAGAGGAAGAATTTTATATTCTATCTTCAGCTGGAAAAGAAACTCGAGGTGGGATTCTCCACCCCCAGTATCTGGAAGGATGAACTGGGAATGGGATCTCCACTCCGAGCACCCGGAATGATGAACTGGGAGTGGGGTCGCCACTCCGAGCATCGGAAAGGTCCGAGGAGAGGAAGAATTTTATATTCTATCTCCCGGTGCTAAAGAGGAAGAATTTTATATTCTATCTTCAGCTGGAAAAGAAACTCGAGGTGGGATTCTCCACCCCCAGTATCTGGAAGGATGAACTGGGAATGGGATCTCCACTCCGAGCACCCGGAATGATGAACTGGGAGTGGGGTCGCCACTCCGAGCATCGGAAAGGTCCGAGGAGAGGAAGAATTTTATATTCTATCTCCCGGTGCTAAAGAGGAAGAATTTTATATTCTATCTTCAGCTGGAAAAGAAACTCGAGGTGGGATTCTCCACCCCCAGTATCTGGAAGGATGAACTGGGAATGGGATCTCCACTCCGAGCACCCGGAATGATGAACTGGGAGTGGGGTCGCCACTCCGAGCATCGGAAAGGTCCGAGGAGAGGAAGAATTTTATATTCTATCTCCCGGTGCTAAAGAGGAAGAATTTTATATTCTATCTTCAGCTGGAAAAGAAACTCGAGGTGGGATTCTCCACCCCCAGTATCTGGAAGGATGAACTGGGAATGGGATCTCCACTCCGAGCACCCGGAATGATGAACTGGGAGTGGGGTCGCCACTCCGAGCATCGGAAAGGTCCGAGGAGAGGAAGAATTTTATATTCTATCTCCCGGTGCTAAAGAGGAAGAATTTTATATTCTATCTTCAGCTGGAAAAGAAACTCGAGGTGGGATTCTCCACCCCCAGTATCTGGAAGGATGAACTGGGAATGGGATCTCCACTCCGAGCACCCGGAATGATGAACTGGGAGTGGGGTCGCCACTCCGAGCATCGGAAAGGTCCGAGGAGAGGAAGAATTTTATATTCTATCTCCCGGTGCTAAAGAGGAAGAATTTTATATTCTATCTTCAGCTGGAAAAGAAACTCGAGGTGGGATTCTCCACCCCCAGTATCTGGAAGGATGAACTGGGAATGGGATCTCCACTCCGAGCACCCGGAATGATGAACTGGGAGTGGGGTCGCCACTCCGAGCATCGGAAAGGTCCGAGGAGAGGAAGAATTTTATATTCTATCTCCCGGTGCTAAAGAGGAAGAATTTTATATTCTATCTTCAGCTGGAAAAGAAACTCGAGGTGGGATTCTCCACCCCCAGTATCTGGAAGGATGAACTGGGAATGGGATCTCCACTCCGAGCACCCGGAATGATGAACTGGGAGTGGGGTCGCCACTCCGAGCATCGGAAAGGTCCGAGGAGAGGAAGAATTTTATATTCTATCTCCCGGTGCTAAAGAGGAAGAATTTTATATTCTATCTTCAGCTGGAAAAGAAACTCGAGGTGGGATTCTCCACCCCCAGTATCTGGAAGGATGAACTGGGAATGGGATCTCCACTCCGAGCACCCGGAATGATGAACTGGGAGTGGGGTCGCCACTCCGAGCATCGGAAAGGTCCGAGGAGAGGAAGAATTTTATATTCTATCTCCCGGTGCTAAAGAGGAAGAATTTTATATTCTATCTTCAGCTGGAAAAGAAACTCGAGGTGGGATTCTCCACCCCCAGTATCTGGAAGGATGAACTGGGAATGGGATCTCCACTCCGAGCACCCGGAATGATGAACTGGGAGTGGGGTCGCCACTCCGAGCATCGGAAAGGTCCGAGGAGAGGAAGAATTTTATATTCTATCTCCCGGTGCTAAAGAGGAAGAATTTTATATTCTATCTTCAGCTGGAAAAGAAACTCGAGGTGGGATTCTCCACCCCCAGTATCTGGAAGGATGAACTGGGAATGGGATCTCCACTCCGAGCACCCGGAATGATGAACTGGGAGTGGGGTCGCCACTCCGAGCATCGGAAAGGTCCGAGGAGAGGAAGAATTTTATATTCTATCTCCCGGTGCTAAAGAGGAAGAATTTTATATTCTATCTTCAGCTGGAAAAGAAACTCGAGGTGGGATTCTCCACCCCCAGTATCTGGAAGGATGAACTGGGAATGGGATCTCCACTCCGAGCACCCGGAATGATGAACTGGGAGTGGGGTCGCCACTCCGAGCATCGGAAAGGTCCGAGGAGAGGAAGAATTTTATATTCTATCTCCCGGTGCTAAAGAGGAAGAATTTTATATTCTATCTTCAGCTGGAAAAGAAACTCGAGGTGGGATTCTCCACCCCCAGTATCTGGAAGGATGAACTGGGAATGGGATCTCCACTCCGAGCACCCGGAATGATGAACTGGGAGTGGGGTCGCCACTCCGAGCATCGGAAAGGTCCGAGGAGAGGAAGAATTTTATATTCTATCTCCCGGTGCTAAAGAGGAAGAATTTTATATTCTATCTTCAGCTGGAAAAGAAACTCGAGGTGGGATTCTCCACCCCCAGTATCTGGAAGGATGAACTGGGAATGGGATCTCCACTCCGAGCACCCGGAATGATGAACTGGGAGTGGGGTCGCCACTCCGAGCATCGGAAAGGTCCGAGGAGAGGAAGAATTTTATATTCTATCTCCCGGTGCTAAAGAGGAAGAATTTTATATTCTATCTTCAGCTGGAAAAGAAACTCGAGGTGGGATTCTCCACCCCCAGTATCTGGAAGGATGAACTGGGAATGGGATCTCCACTCCGAGCACCCGGAATGATGAACTGGGAGTGGGGTCGCCACTCCGAGCATCGGAAAGGTCCGAGGAGAGGAAGAATTTTATATTCTATCTCCCGGTGCTAAAGAGGAAGAATTTTATATTCTATCTTCAGCTGGAAAAGAAACTCGAGGTGGGATTCTCCACCCCCAGTATCTGGAAGGATGAACTGGGAATGGGATCTCCACTCCGAGCACCCGGAATGATGAACTGGGAGTGGGGTCGCCACTCCGAGCATCGGAAAGGTCCGAGGAGAGGAAGAATTTTATATTCTATCTCCCGGTGCTAAAGAGGAAGAATTTTATATTCTATCTTCAGCTGGAAAAGAAACTCGAGGTGGGATTCTCCACCCCCAGTATCTGGAAGGATGAACTGGGAATGGGATCTCCACTCCGAGCACCCGGAATGATGAACTGGGAGTGGGGTCGCCACTCCGAGCATCGGAAAGGTCCGAGGAGAGGAAGAATTTTATATTCTATCTCCCGGTGCTAAAGAGGAAGAATTTTATATTCTATCTTCAGCTGGAAAAGAAACTCGAGGTGGGATTCTCCACCCCCAGTATCTGGAAGGATGAACTGGGAATGGGATCTCCACTCCGAGCACCCGGAATGATGAACTGGGAGTGGGGTCGCCACTCCGAGCATCGGAAAGGTCCGAGGAGAGGAAGAATTTTATATTCTATCTCCCGGTGCTAAAGAGGAAGAATTTTATATTCTATCTTCAGCTGGAAAAGAAACTCGAGGTGGGATTCTCCACCCCCAGTATCTGGAAGGATGAACTGGGAATGGGATCTCCACTCCGAGCACCCGGAATGATGAACTGGGAGTGGGGTCGCCACTCCGAGCATCGGAAAGGTCCGAGGAGAGGAAGAATTTTATATTCTATCTCCCGGTGCTAAAGAGGAAGAATTTTATATTCTATCTTCAGCTGGAAAAGAAACTCGAGGTGGGATTCTCCACCCCCAGTATCTGGAAGGATGAACTGGGAATGGGATCTCCACTCCGAGCACCCGGAATGATGAACTGGGAGTGGGGTCGCCACTCCGAGCATCGGAAAGGTCCGAGGAGAGGAAGAATTTTATATTCTATCTCCCGGTGCTAAAGAGGAAGAATTTTATATTCTATCTTCAGCTGGAAAAGAAACTCGAGGTGGGATTCTCCACCCCCAGTATCTGGAAGGATGAACTGGGAATGGGATCTCCACTCCGAGCACCCGGAATGATGAACTGGGAGTGGGGTCGCCACTCCGAGCATCGGAAAGGTCCGAGGAGAGGAAGAATTTTATATTCTATCTCCCGGTGCTAAAGAGGAAGAATTTTATATTCTATCTTCAGCTGGAAAAGAAACTCGAGGTGGGATTCTCCACCCCCAGTATCTGGAAGGATGAACTGGGAATGGGATCTCCACTCCGAGCACCCGGAATGATGAACTGGGAGTGGGGTCGCCACTCCGAGCATCGGAAAGGTCCGAGGAGAGGAAGAATTTTATATTCTATCTCCCGGTGCTAAAGAGGAAGAATTTTATATTCTATCTTCAGCTGGAAAAGAAACTCGAGGTGGGATTCTCCACCCCCAGTATCTGGAAGGATGAACTGGGAATGGGATCTCCACTCCGAGCACCCGGAATGATGAACTGGGAGTGGGGTCGCCACTCCGAGCATCGGAAAGGTCCGAGGAGAGGAAGAATTTTATATTCTATCTCCCGGTGCTAAAGAGGAAGAATTTTATATTCTATCTTCAGCTGGAAAAGAAACTCGAGGTGGGATTCTCCACCCCCAGTATCTGGAAGGATGAACTGGGAATGGGATCTCCACTCCGAGCACCCGGAATGATGAACTGGGAGTGGGGTCGCCACTCCGAGCATCGGAAAGGTCCGAGGAGAGGAAGAATTTTATATTCTATCTCCCGGTGCTAAAGAGGAAGAATTTTATATTCTATCTTCAGCTGGAAAAGAAACTCGAGGTGGGATTCTCCACCCCCAGTATCTGGAAGGATGAACTGGGAATGGGATCTCCACTCCGAGCACCCGGAATGATGAACTGGGAGTGGGGTCGCCACTCCGAGCATCGGAAAGGTCCGAGGAGAGGAAGAATTTTATAGGGTTTCGAATCGTCAAACGTTGATTTTGGTTGCAACGCGTTGACTGGCGTTGATCTAGGGTTACGCGTTGACCGGCGTCCACCCTAGGGTTTTGGATCGTCAAACGTTGATTGGTGTGGATTTTATTCGTCAAACATTGACCTTTGTCGCAACGCGTTGACTGGCGTTGACCTAGGGTTACGCGTTGACCGGCGTTGACCCTTAGGGTTTTGGTTCATCAAAGGTTGACTTTTGGTGCAACCCGTTAATTGGGGTTGACCTAGGGTTACGCGTTGACCGGCGTTGACCCTAGGGTTTTGAATCGTCAAACGTTGATTGGTGTGGATTTTCATCCTCAAACGTTGCCTTTTGTTGCAACCCGTTGACTGGGGTTGACCTAGGGTTACGCGTTGACCGGCGTCCACCCTAGGGTTTTGAATTGTCAAACGTTGATTGGTGTGGATTTTCATCCTCAAACGTTGACTTTTGTTGCAACCCGTTGACTGGTGACTTTTTGTCGCAACGCATTGACCGGCGTTGACCCTTAGGGTTTTGATTCGTCAAAGGTTGACTTTTGGTGCAACCCGTTGACTGGGGTTGACCTAGGGTTACGCGTTGACCGGCGTCCACCCTAGGGTTTTGGATCGTCAACCGTTGATTGGTGTGGATTTTCATCTCAAACGTTGACTTTTGTTGCAACGCGTTGACTGGGGTTGACCTAGGGTTACGCGTTGACCGGCGTCCACCCTAGGGTTTTGGATTGTCAAACGTTGATTGGTGTGGATTTTCATCCTCAAACGTTGACTTTTGTCGCAACGCGTTGACTGGCGTTGACCTAGGGTTACGCGTTGACCGGCGTGTTGACCTAGGGTTACGCGTTGACCGGCGTCAACCCTAGGGTTTTGGATCGTCAAACGTTGATTGGTGTGGATTTTCATCCTCAAACGTTGACTTTTGTTGCAACCCGTTGACTGGGGTTGACCTAGGGTTACGCGTTGACCGGCGTCTACCTTAGGGTTTTGGATCGTCAAACGTTGATTGGTGTGGATTTTCATCCTCAAACGTTGACTTTTGTTGCAACGCGTTGACTGGCGTTGACCTAGGGTTACGCGTTGACCGGCGTCTACCTTAGGGTTTTGGATCGTCAAACGTCGATTGGTGTGGATTTTCATCCTCAAACGTTGACTTTTGTTGCAACGCGTTGACTGGCGTTGAC
>NW_017973489.1:0-21120 GCF_001876935.1 Asparagus officinalis
TATATATATATATGATATTTCTCTATTTTCCCTCCATCTTTCACGTGAATAATTAGCCATCCTCTCCCCTTAAAACATTAGATCTTATTTTAGTGAATTTTGAGAGTTTTGTGAAGCTAAACCCTAGAAGATGGCGAGATTCTTGGTGTTTGACGAAGGAGGATCGTGTTTCTTGCGTATTTGGGGAGTCCAGCATCTTTTGAGGCGATTTTCATTTCCTCCAATCCCATCCCCGTTTTTATTTGTTTTTTATTGAGTTTTATTTGGTTTTGTTGGGCCTAGAAACCTAGTTTAAGTATAAAGATTATTCTTTTAAACTATAAGATACTAAGATGTGATCTTTTTATTTTAACAAGTTATAAAACAGATTCTTTGATTTGCATTCGAGTTCCGAAATAAATTTAATATGAGATTTTGTTGAGATTTATGGTTTTCATGATGATTCTTACGAACATGAACATGTTAGGGTTAATAGAATTCACTCAAACCTGATAAATTAAGATTTCATGTAGTTAATTAAAACCTAATCACATTAAACAAGTTTAATTATTTATGTTTTACGTAATAATACCAATTAGATGAATTGTAGATCAAAATTTTGCCCTGATGCACACTTTCATGTTCTGCTCGGGTCGGTCAACCGAAGCAAATGAGTCGGTCGACCGATCTCGGCAGCTCTGCGTGTGCACGTTTGTGCACGACGCTAACTGGTCAACTGATGGTACTTCGGTCGACCGATATGATGTTGATTTGAGTATTTGTGTTTTGCTACATCTGTATATTCACACGCACGAAGCACGAGTCACACGTCGAAACACGTGTGTGTCCATGAGGAGTACAATTTGGGTTTGAGTACGCATAGACCTTCGAGAGCGGGTAACCTCACGTTTCATTTTCGCCACGACTAGGAGATGACTAAATAGTGTAGTATATGTCGATCCGCATGGTGATCCGATGAGGCTAGTTAGCTGTATATGTCGATCCACATGGTGATGCGATGAGGCTAGTGAGCCGTTTATGTCGATCCGCATGGTGATGCAATGAGGCTAGTGAGCCGCCTATGTCGATATGCACGATGATGCGATGAGTTGCAGGATTTTATAAACGATAGCTGTTGATGTTAAATATCACACAACTAAATAAAGTCAAGTAGTTTGCAAGAGGCCGCTTTCTTCTTCGACTTTATGCCTGGTTCTAGAATTAAGATGATTGAGCAATCTGTACACAAAGAGTCGTAAGAGGGTGGGGATAAATTCTCCCGTGGTACCTCCGATGATCAAGTCAGTTAATGAACTTAAACTTTTGTGGAATAACAAAACTGTGTGTTATTTTCGCTTTTAGATTGCGAACCTCTGGCTATATCGAATAACATCTGCCTTTATGGGGGATGTCGAGGGTAGGTTGGTCACTCCATCAGTCTACAGTAAGCCGATAGTGAGGTAGTGATGAAGAGTGAGTTAGAAAATAAGTCATCATTTGCTCCACACGTGTTGATTTGTGAGTGGCAGGAGATCACTTTGGTAGCATTGGGAGCCAGCAGCCGACAAGTCTTCAAGACTGTTGAGGAGTGACACTTAATGATGATCATCAAAGATTAAATAATGTTGAGAAGTGATACCTATGCTGACAGATTTGAGATAAGGGAAATCCTTTAGCTTCATCGAGAAGCAAAGCTCATAGGGTCATATCTTCGAGTTGTTGACTTTCGTGCCGACCGACACCGCCTTTCGCATCAACTCAGGAGTGTCGGCATGACCGACTGGTTGGAATATCATCTCGTCTCCGCTAATAACCGTCTCTCGAGTCGATATAAAGATGTCGACTCGTATGGGAGGTCAGGATCTTTCATGTCGATTGTCACTTCTTCTCGTGTCGACACCGGGGTGTCGGCTTGTCGGGCTAGTTGAGATGCTGACTCATCAAGTCATATATTCTTGGAATAGATATGTCCCATAATAGTTAGCCCCTTTTACTTGGATTCAGCTTGAGCCAAATCCGAGTAAAATAAAGATAATCAAACGACAAAATAGGAGAAGAGACGATTTCATTTAAAGAATCGTACTATATGGCGTCAGCGGGCATCATCATAACTATAGCAGGGCTGCTCTCTTGACAGATGACGGGCTCTTCGAGGTAAAAGAGAGTGGGCATGCTTCGTCTTTCGTGAGAATTTTGAATTCCGAGGATAGATCCTAACCATAAGAGGTAATTGAATCTAACGGCTCGAATCTTGACAGTTGTAAAAACGGAGTTTCTTTTTATTCATATATAAAATCACCATACGCCGCTATCATCCTTTCAAATTCTCTTCTGATTAATTGTTCCTCTTTTTCTTCAATTTTTCTTGCCCTCTTGCTCGTTCTTCCTGCCAACTATCCTTCCGTGCCTCTATGGCTTTAGAAGCGGTTGATCATTGGGATTTGCTGGAAAACATTCATTCCAAAGTGACCTTGTCCCAATTGAGGACGATGTCCAAGAAATTCGATATCTCTACAGGATATGAACTACTCCTTCCGACGAGTTTGGAGGTTATTTTCAACCATGGACATGAACGTCATCCTCTCTACTTGAGACATCTGGATTGCAGTTATCCAAGAAGCTGCCGCTCCACCCCCAGGAGCTTCTGCTGGCGGAGATAATTGAGAACTTGTTGTGCCCTTTCTCTGTTTTTTTATCAAGCCTCATCAGGCCTTTGCTTAATGTAATAGAAAATTTTCTTGAATGAGAATCCACTTTCCTTTGTTCCTTGAATTGACTTGTTATCAGTGGTTTTAGTATAATTGTAAACAACCAGTATTGACCTAGGAAGAATCTATCTTATCTGACTTGTTATCAGTGGTTTTAGTATAATTGTAAACAACCAGTATTGACCTAGGAAGAATCTATCTTATCTCGAGTTTATGATGTTTTTATTAAGATAGAATTCTGAAACGCTTAGAACTCAATCAATATCAATACTTATATATTTTCTAAAAGTATGCGATTTGACTCTGGAGTCAAGTGCCTAGGCTCGAGAGAGTCGACTAGGTCTTTCCTTCCCCTAAGACCGAGAGATGACTGTGGGAGTCGGCCAAAGGGTTGTGCCTTGAGTTTATTCCTAATAAAGCATCAATGGCTTGGAATCCGACTCAGAAGTCGAACGCTTAGGCTCGATAGAGTCGACTAGGTCTTTCCTTCCCCTAAGGCCGAGAGATGACTATGGGAGTCAGCCAAAGGGTTATACCTTGAGTTTATTCCTAATAAGGTACCAATGACTTGGAATTCGACTCGGAAGTCGAGCGCCTAGGCTCGAGAGAGTCGACTAGGTCTTTCCTTCCTCTAAGACCAAGAGATGTCTGTGTGAGTCGGCCAAAGGGTTGTACCTTGGGTTTATTCCTAATAAGGCACCAAGGACTTAGAATTTGACTCAAAAGTCGAACGCCTAGGCTCGAGAGAGTCGACTAGGTCTTTCCTTCCCCTAAGGTCGAGAGATGACTGTGGGAGTCGGCCAAAGGGTTGTGCATTAGGTTTATTCCTAATAAGGCACTAAGGGCTTGGATATAATATTTTTCAGTTATAACATGAATGCGTAATTTTGACTAGAACCTTTTTTTTTGAAAGATAAGTAAGATAAAAATCACATGAGAAAGGGAGAATCTTTTACGTTCGCTAGAGGAAGGGCTTGAACCTTCGACCTTGTGGTTAACAGCCACACGCTCTAACCAACTGAGCTACTCCAGCTGTCGATTTAAAAATTTGGACCATTTCTCGATTTGTGCGTGTCATCCTTGCGCAGGGGCCATGCTAATCTTCTCTGTATCGTTCCAATTTTATCAGCTGTCGATTTAAAAATTTTATCAGATGCCTTCTTATTAAACATATTACTTAATACAAGCTTTCTTTAATAGAAGTCTATAGAGCTTGAGAGAAATTAAACTTTAAAGTTCAAGGGAAATACCGTCGCAAGTGTTCGATATTCTATGGGTGGTGGAGGATCCTTCCATATGGGGCCTTTAGCCGATAGGTACCCGTTCTAAGTTCCTCTAGGACCATATAGGGGCCTTCCTAGTTAGGAGCAAGTTTGCCTCGCCAGGTGTATTTATCAAAGATTACTTTGCGAAGGACAAGATCCCCAACGTTGAATCTTCTTGGACGAATCTTGCTATTGTAGTTACGCGCGATTCATTGTTGGTTGATGACCTGGGTTCTGAGTGCTTTCTCTCTGGTCTCTTCTAAGAGGTTGAGGTTGACTCGAAGTCCTACCGAGTTCATGCCTTCATCGAAGTGTCGTAGCCGAATGGTCGGCATACCTACTTCGACCGGAGTAACTACCTCAGCCCCATATGTTAACTTAAAGGGAGTCTCCCCCGTTGAATTCTTATGGGTTGTGCGGTATGACCATAGGATACTCGGTAACTACTCCACTAATCGTCCTAGGATGGTATCCACCTTCTTCTTTAATGCTTGAAGAATGCATTTGTTGGCCGCTTCGGCAAGTCCATTTGATTTTGGGTGAGCAACTGAAGAAAACTTAAGGTGGATGTTGTACTCTTCACAAAAATCTCGGAAACCCTTACTATCAAATTAGGTGTCATTGTCGGTAATGAATGACTGAGGCACACCAAAATGACAAACAATGGATTTCCATATGAAGCTAGTGATGTTGCTTTCACCAATCCTAGCCAGTGGTTCGGCCTCGATCCATTTGGTGAAGTAATCAATCGCCACTATTAGGAATTTTCTCTATCCTGAAGCCATAGGAAGAGGTCCTAACAAATCTAAGCCCTATTGGGCAAAAGGTATAGGGCTCAAAATAGGAGTCAACTCAGTTGCGGTGGCTCGAGGAATGGATGAAAAGAATTGACACCTTTGGCAACGAGATACTAGCTTCATTGATTCGGCTAGGATAGTCGGCCAATAATAACCCTGACGAATGATTTTTTGTGCTAGGGTTCGAGCCCCTGGATGATTCCCACATATACCTTCATGGATCTCTCTAAGCGCATAGAGAGATTCGGTGGTCGTAAACATCGCAAGTAGGGTTCTATACTGCTGCCCACATAGGATATTCGATAAAGTTGGTTCTCAATCACAAGGTAGTGGCAAGAATTCCTTAACAGGTGCTTGGCTTCAACTCGATCTTTGGGAAAAACACCTTGTATTAGATAAAGAATAATAGGATCTAGCCAACAAGGTGATATAGGTTCTTCTGTCTCCATAAGGATCTCTGATGGCTTTGAGATACTGGGGTGCTCCAGTGTGTCCGTATAAATGGGTCTAGAACAAATTCTCGAATTCGTTGATCCTAGTTTGGAGAGGGCATTTGCTCGAGCATTGAGGGCTCGGGGAACTTGAACTATCTTGGATTCCACAAAGGCTGTTAGAAGTTCTTTGGCGACTTGAAGATATTGGGCCATTGTTTTCGCTGAAAGTTGCTTTCATTGTCGAATTCATTATAATATTAATTGCTTACAAAGAATTCAAAATATTCAATAAAAAGAATAAAAAAAATGAAAGGTTACAACTCTCTCGAAAATAACACAAGATCCATTCGTCGTTTCTTGCTTGCGTGGGTCTTTAGCTGGTGACGGGGACGTCGATATCCGTGGACTACCTGACAATCAGATCAGATGCAAAACTCCGTCGATCCGCGAAGGAATCTAGAAGCAGAAGCGCTTATCTCGACAATGGCGAGATAATTGCTCTTCTTAGGATTACCACAACGGGATAATCCTAAGGAATGGATGCGGGTGATGCAGATCTGAAGAATCTCTCTCTTGCGTTGAAGAACTCGATCACTCTTCAGTCCGGCAGGGCTTCGCCAATTCTCCAAAATTCCAGATCTAAAAAATGAGGGCCTGAGGCTTGTATTTATAGGCTCGGGGTGGTTGAAACAACATAACAACCCATTTTTGGGCCTGGAGACACCCCAGGGTGTCTTAGCGAGGCTGAGACACCCCGTGGTGTCTCAACTCAGCTGAGACGCTTCTTTTGCATATTCGTCCGTTTCCGCCGTAATTTCTTCGTCTGAACTCGGATTCGAGTGATTCAAAGTACGTTGGAAAGCCGATGAGGAGTTCTATAAGCTCCAATAATTAGATCATCTGTGGAATCAACTGGGACATGAGGGGCATAGCGCCTTTTGTAAGCGACGCGGGGCTCCCGATCAATTCATATCCTCGTTATTCTGAAACTCCGGTGCTTCACGTAGTTCATCGATTCTCTTCAAGCATTTGTCGACATCAATCAAGCTTCTGTAAACTGGATAGTGACGTTCATCGTCTTTTCTTAGTACTGAGCCGTTCGTGGAGACCTATAGGCAATTTTCGATGCCTACAGATACCCCCTCCAAAGCGTTCCAGACTCGTTTCTTTTGTAGAAGAGGTTGGAATACTTTGGATGTGATTGGTCTAGCCTTCAGTCGGCGTGAAGGACCTGTAGTTAGCTTCGATTATTGACTCCTTCAATTTTCAGTCTATTCGATGCTTTGACGCATAGCTGAAGTCCTTCCGGCGCTGAGTTTATCGTCTGGCCGTCGTCGAAGTCTCAAATCTAAAACTGATGAGTTGAGTTTGGCTCGTGTCATCGAGTTGACTTTGAACTGACTATCTCTGTCATGATATATTGACTCGCATTGACTTTTGATCGCAATGCGTTGACTGGCGTTGACCTAGGGTTACGCGTTGACCCTAGGATTTCGAACGTCGTACGTTGACTTTTTGATTGCAACGCGTTGACTGGCGTTGACCTAGGGTTACGCGTTGGCCGGCGTTGACCCCGGGGTTTTGAACGTCGTACGTTGACTTTTTGATCGCAACACGTTGACTGGCGTTCACCTAAGGTTACGCGTTGACCAGCGTTGACCTAAGGTTACGCGTTGATCGGCGTTGACCCTAGGGTTTTGGACGTCGTACGTTGACTTTTTGATCGCAACGCGTTAACTGGCATTGACCTTGGGTTACGCGTTGATCGGCGTTGACCTTAGGGTTTTGAACATCGTACGTTGACTTTTTGATCGCAACGCGTTGACTGGCGTTGACCTAGGGTTACGCGTTGACCGGCGTTGACCCTGGGGTTTTGAACGTCGTACGTTGACTTTTTGATCGCAACACGTTGACTGGCGTTGACCTAGGGTTACGTGTTGACCGGCGTTGACCTTAGGGTTTTGAACATCATACGTAGACTTTTCGATCGCAACGTGTTGATTGGCGTTGACCTAGGTGTAGGGGTTAAAAATTGCCTATAAGTTCTTAAACACAGTTCAAGATAAGGAAAAGACGATAAACGTTATTATCCAAGTCAAGGGAATTTATCCAACATCAGCAAGCGAATGAAATGGATCAGTAGAATGCACAAGTCAGCGAAGTGACGAAATATACGCAAAACAAGGGAAATGGAAGAATTACAAATCGCCAAAGTATCAAAAAAGCGAACGAAACACCACTTGGAGGCCCGTGTAGGAGCGAGTCACCAATTGGGGGGTTCCGAGTCACCAGAAGCTGACTCGCACAGTTCCGAGTCACCAGAAGCTGACTCGCACAGTTCCGAGTCACCAGAAGCTGACTCGCACATTTCCGAGTCACCGGGACTCTTGTTGGATACAAAACCTCCCCAAACACGGATTTCGATGATTTTTAAGGATTCTTTCGTCCCAGAACCTCTCCAACTGTTTTGAGGTTATCTCTAAACACGTTTAGATGGTTATAAACTACAGATGACGTCTAAACACAAATTCTTATTCAAAAAGATATCTCCAAAAGCCTATAAATAGAAGCCTAGGGTCTTCTTTAAAGAGGATCTGAGATTGAGAAGGCGAGGTGCTGTCAAATTGTTCAGTTAACCACGAATTTCAGAGGAGAATCATCAGAGCTTAGCGAATACTTTCATAAAGAAAGCCCCTTCGAAAGGTTTTTGATTCTTTCCCCTTCTTTCCTCCGGATTAAACTTGGTTTTAATCTCAAGAAGATCCACAATCTCGCTCGGTCGTGATTGTCGCTTCCGCAATTGTTTCCTTCGTGAAACAAGAGCGTAATTATATTATCTATCGGGTTGATCTGCGGTGGTCCACGGACTAACGCATCCCCGGCACAGGCAAAGATCCTATGCAAAGTAGCGGGAGATAAACTACTGCTGCGTTTTGTTTGATAAAGTTGTAATCTTTATTTTTCGTTGTAAGAAGATCTTATAAAAAGATCGACTCTTCTTTCAGTTTGAACTTGTAATCGATAAACGGTGTAACAGGTTTTGAAAACAATGGAAAAGGCAACTTTTGACACAAACAAACTGGCGACCACAGTGGGAGCCGACAGCTTTTCTGCCAAAGCTGTAGTGTCGCAACCGAAGATCATCATCCCGATCAACGAGGAGGTCGAGTACGAGTTCGACCAAGCAAAATATGAAGAGTACTTATCCTCCTCTTCCCGATCATCTTCCCCTCGTAGGAATAGGAGAAACTCCATGAGGAAAAGTCGAGGACACTTGGATTTGAAGGTGCAAAACCAAGGACCTTATCCCGCAGCGGCTCAAAACACTCCTCGCGAAGCTGAAGTTGCTACCGAGAACGAGCCGACCTTATCCAAGAGGGCGCGTCAAAGACGGCGTCAACGCCTTGCACGCCAATTAGCCAAAGCCTCTGAGCAAGTGGATGGAATCCGCTATGAAGCAGATCTGAAGTCTAGAAGATGACAACCGCCACGGCAGCAAGCTGGTAACTGGCCCAAACCAACGACAAATGAATGGGTCCCCGTTAAGAGGACACGTTCAACTCTTGAAGAACGAATCAAGAAGTGCCACGCTTTACTCGCGCACGCAAGAATCCTGGTGCAAGAGGCCAAGAAACTACAAGCAAATGGTGCAGACGATAAACTGACAAAACCACGTCAAATCTGGAGGCCAAAATCCAAAACAAGGCCCGAAAGAAACAAGTCACTGGCTGCTAGCTCGGCCAAGGCCGAGTCATCAACTACTGGCTCGGCCAAGGCCGAGCCACCAACTACTGGCTCGGCCAAAGCCGAGCCACCTTTTGCTAGCCCGCGTCACCGCCAAGCCGGTTCACCTCCGTCTGCAGAAATTTCGCCTCCCACGGCCAGTTTCAAGTCTCCGTCAGCCCCTATTTCTGTTTCGGCGACTTCCTCACCTTCTGTAGAACCCCACGACAGCGTGGACTTGTCCCGATTTAAAATGAGCATTACGGATCGTCTCGGTCCTTTGCATAAAGATGAACCCCGTATAGTTCGTCAGACTGGGGGTCATACGTGATTCCCCAATAAGTCAAAGACCCCTCTTACGGAGAAGGTACCAGCAACTACTCGCCTTGGACTGCGGGTAGAAGTCCAAGAACCTGTTGAGTCCTCACGCGCACGAAGGCGTGTTTTCAAACGAGCGACTCTTGAAAATAACGACAACGCATTATATCCTCAAAGAGAGCCTTATTCGTCAGAAGACGACGATATTAGAATGAGAGGATTATGCCAACACAAGATAGGTTGCTCCGATAATCATGTCAATGAGTTATACTATCAGACTGGGGGTATGAATAGATCTCGGAAGAGAAATACCCAGGAAAAGGATTCTCGTTGTCCATGTACTAAACTTATTAAGGCGGTACTGTCAAAATGTAACTGTTCCAAGACTGCCTCACAAAGGATTTCAGTGTTTGAAAGACTTTCTACAGAAACGGTGAGACACAAACCAAGACGTTTCCGTAAAAGAAAGCCGGCCGTTCAGGAACGTGAATTCTCAGAATTCACGGTTAACATGGCAGAAAAAGGAAAATCCACGCGACGCTACAGTCCTGAACCTTTTCCGCAAATATCCCAACGATTGACTCGGCTGCGAACCGGGGCTATTAGGCCTAGAGATTACAACAAAATTCAGAGAGGGCAGTCCTCAGACGATGAGGCGTCGGACGCCAACTCTGCAATTGCTTCGGATGCCACTGTGTCCAGTACGGGACAGACTCGAGAGTCGTTCATGATCACCACCGAACAGATGGCTCAACTTCTTCAAGAAGCTTTGGCAAAGCAGAAAGAGGATTTTAAAATTGAAATAGAGATGGCAGTGCAACGTGTTAAAGATTTACATGCCCAACAACTCCAGCAATTGACAAATCAACGCGGTGAATCTAGCCGTCGTCCAACTACTAATCAGATAGATAGCGACTCAGAAGTGGAAGAAAATATCAATGCTGATGACCCTCCCGTTGACCAGAACGCTGGGGGTGGTCCTACTAGAAATAACAACACTGGGGGTGGCACCAATATCCATTCTCAAAATCGCCAGAAGAGAGAGGTAGGCGAAGACCTTAAGATGAAAGACTTGGAAAGTAAAATCAATGCTTTGATGTCTGCCCAAGAAGTAAAAAAGACTGGCATTCCGTATCCCTACCCGAGAGAGTGGGACTCCATTCCATACTCGCCAAAGTTCAGTTTGATTAACTTCACGCCATTCGATGGAAGGGGCTCCCCTACCCAACACTTGATTTACTTCAAGTCTCATCTGGGGATCATTTCAGGCAACGAACCTCTGATGGTACGATCGTTCGTAGGAACCCTTCGCGCAGTTGCATTTGATTGGTACCGCTGGCTTAAACCAGGAAGTATCAATACATGGGATGATATGGAAAGCATGTTTCTCGCTAATTTCTTCGACGATGACACGGAAGTATCGATCAGAACGCTCTTTGAAGAAAAGCAGAAAGATGGAGAGCTCGTGGAGAACTTTGTTAAGCGCTTCCAAAATAAGGCAATGAATTGTCGAGACCCGATCACGGAGGAATTCATCCTCCAAACGTGCCACAATAACCTTTCCATAGATATACTGGAAGCTATGAGCACTGCACCATCTAAGACATGGAAGGAATTGAAGGTACGAGGAGAGTAGGCTGAACGCTTCCTCAAAAGGAAGAAAGATGAAAGGGGACAACTGGCAAATAATACCCAAAAACAAAACTTTACCCCCCCGTGGTAAAGGGAAAGGAACGGCGAACGCGGTAGACGCGAATCAGACATTTGAATTGCAACCCCAACAGCAGCCGCAACAACAGCAGCCGCAGCAACAAGCGCCAAAGCAACAAACGCCTCAATGGCAATAACGACCTCCGAGGCAACAGAAAACTTCTGTGCCAAAATTCCCGAAGGAATACTCCTTCAAGGAAGATGAAGTCCCTGGTATCTTCAAGTATTTGATGGAAAATAACAAAATTAAGCTGCCTCCGATCACTGATCATGAAGGAGCTAAGAAAATTACGGATCCGTGATATTGCGCATTTCACAGAACAGTCCATCATCCTACGAAGACGTGCTACGTTCTCAAGGACAAGATTCAGGCCCTAATCGATGTGGGAATTATCACTCCAAAGCAGCCTAAAGAAAAGAAGGTGGGCGCGAACGCAGTTTCTGTTAGCTTTGGTTCTATCCCTCTGGCGTGGTTCCAACCAGAGCCCGTATATAATGTGCAAATGAAGACTGTCAACGATGATCCTTATGGACAACGTCAAAAAGGACTCGTACAACACATAACTTCTAGCGGCGAAATTCTTTGGGTCCATCCGGACTTGTTAGGAGATGAGCAGTGGGTAGGATCCTCATCTAAGAAAAAGTACAGAGGTAAAGGCAAAACCTGTTGTCCCACCACAGCAATTCCTGAAAAAGATGATGAAGATATCCCCACATTATCACTCTCCGAAGATGAACAAGAGGCTCTTGCCACTAGGGGTGGGAATGAATATAATTATAAATACCCCGAAACTCCTGACGCAAATGCCAAGACATTAGCCGAGCTGGGGGTGGTTACAACTCCCCCTGCACCAGTCGAAAAAGCTCAACAGAAGTCAGCTAATAAGCAAAAAGAGAAAGAGCCTCAACCCCAGGAAGCTCATAACCCGAAGCAGTCTCGATTCAATCGTCCGATTGGGAGAGATAAACCGGGAAGTTCAAACACTCCTTACCGCTTTGATGTCATGGCTCAGCTAGCTAACATCCCAGCAAGAATAACTTTATATGAGATGTTGCGCCTTTCCAAGGATACTAGAGAGGCATTGCGAGAAGCTTTAGCCAATTCTGACACGTTCCTTACTCAAGTCAAACCGGTCCGCGAAGAAACGGAATCACCCGTTCAGCTTTGTAATTTATCGGCCAAACAATTTCCTCATATCACGTTCACTAAGGATGACATGCAAGTGAGGAATTCAAAGCATGATAGGCAGGATGACATGCAAGTGAGGAATTCAAAGCATGATAGGCCTTTATACTTCACCGGATACATTGGCTCCAGTGTAGTTAACCGGGTCCAAGTCGACCCGGGTTCTGCTGTTAGCATCATACCACTCCGATTGATGCATAATCTCGGAATCCCGGCAAGCAAGCTAGCTTCCATAGGTACCGTCATATACGGGTTCAATACCAGTGGATCCAGACCTTTGGGTAAAATACGGATAAAATGTCAACTTGGGGATCTAAAATCCGAAGTTACGTGCTACGTAATCGACGCAGAGACATCCTATAGCTTACTATTGGGTCGACCATGGATCCATGGTAATCTTATAGTTCCCTCTACTCTTCATCAGTATCTAAAATACATAGATGCCAATAATAAAGTCAAGACGGTGGTCACAGATAAGCAACCGTTTAAAGGATTGGAAAATTACTTTACCGATTTCCTCCTTTACGGTGTTGAATCTGATACTGAATCATCGGCTCAAGGCAAGGATAGTAGGGAAGAAGCTGACACAGAAGCAGGTTTTGATTACAATAGTGGTTTTATACTAAATGACATTGTACCCTTTGTAATCGGTCATGACGATGGCGAATCATCAGACGGTAGTTGTAATTGGCAACTTGCCGAAGAAGTAATAAATAACGACTTAGAGTACTTACCGTGTTTGGCTAATGTAATGTAGGGGTTGTACAATAATCCTGATGTGCATATGCCGCTTCAGTCATCTTGCTTCATGAAAAAATGCTTCCAGGCCTCGTTAGGAACAACCTTTGCAGGGGGTGAAAAAGAGTTAGTGTTCGGCAAAGGGGAAATATCCCCGCCATCGTATTTCTCTCCAAGTGAAAATAAAAATAAAGAGAGACCTGGCATTCATTCATCCCGATATAGTCATCAAGCGCGTGATTACATGGAAAAATGGGGATATAATTTTGCGCTTGAAGAAGGGCTTTGTTTTGATCGAGGCCCACGAGTTCCACCTCGTATGGCCTATGTACCAGAAGGAAAGTCTTATAATTATTATAGCTATAAAAGGGGTCTGGGTTATGCTTCTGATGACGAGTGTTGTTGGCAAATCGTAGACCATTTAACCAATCAAGATGGATACTCATCTGACTCTTCCAGTTGGGATTCAGATGTTAGCCTGGGAGAGGTATTCAAAGGTTTGATGTCGAATATGACCACAGTCGATCCTTCCACGATTCAAGAGGATGATCAACTACCGACTTGGGAGGATCCCTGGATTCACCATCTAAACATACAGTATGGAGATCGATTCGAGCAAAGAGAACCTCCTACCGAAGATAAAGTGGTCCAGATAAATATGGGTAATGAGACGAATCCAAAGCCAATATTTATAAGTGATAGTCTTCCACCAGATGAAAAAGAGGAGTTAATTTCCCTCATCAGAGAATTCATAGATGTTTTCGCCTGGAATTACGAAGATATGCCAGGGCTTGATCCGAACGTGGCAGCCCACCGTCTTAACATCAAACCGGATGCAAAACCTGTCAAACAATAGCAAAGACGATTTCGCCCACAAATCATGGAAGCGATTGAAGAAGAGGTAAAAAAATTAATCGATTCTGGTTTTATTCGGGAAGAACAACATCCGGATTGGCTCGCAAACATTATTCCGGTCCTCAAGAAGAATGGAAAAATAAGGATATGTATTGACTTCAGAGACTTGAATAATGCATGTCCGAAAGATGATTTCCCCCTCCCTATCACCGATGTTATTATCGATAACACGTGTGGGTTTGAGAGAATGTCCTTTATGGACGGGTTCTCGGGTTACAATCAAATCAAGATGTACCCGGATGATGAAAAACATACCGCATTCAGGACGCCTCTCGGAGTGTTCTGCTATACAGTGATGCCTTTTGGGTTAAAGAACGCGGGCGCCACATATCAACGGGCTATGTCTAAGATTTTTCAAGAACATCTCCGTAAAACTGTCGAATGCTATGTCGTCGATTTGGTAGTGAAGAGCCGTGATAAAAACGATCATATCAAAGATCTAAGACCATGTTCGAGCTCATGCAAACTCACCAGTTGAAGATGAACCCCACCAAGTCTTTCCTTGGAATGTCCAGTGGTAAGTTTTTGGGATTTGTCGTCACTACAATGGGTATCCGCATTGACCCTGATAAAGTAAAGGCAATCAATGAGTTACAATCTCCGAGGAATCTCAAGGAGCTCAGAGGACTGCAAGGACGGTTAGCTTATATCCGTCGGTTCATCTCGAACCTTTCAGGCAAATGTCAACCATTCTCCAAACTCACAAAGAAGGGCGTGTCATTTGTATGGGACGACGCTTGTCAAAAGGCATTCGAGAGTATCAAAGAATATCTCTCAAAGTCTCCTGTACTCGTTGTACCGAAATCGGGCAAACCGTTCTTGATTTATATCAAGGCGACGAGCCACTCATTAAGTGCATTACTTGCGCAAGATGACGATAACGGTCATGAACAGGCAATATATTATCTAAGTCGGACCTTAGTGGGTGCCGAATCCCGATATCCTATGATCGAAAGGGAATGTCTCGCTTTGGTATTCGCAATTAAAAAGATGCGGCATTACCTGGTAGGACAGACTATTTATGTTATCTCCAAAGTTAACCCAGTTCGAGTATTCATGACACAGCCAGCTTTCATGAATTGGTGTTTAGCAAAATGGGCCTTGCTCTTGTCCTAATATGACTTGCACTTTAAACAACAGAAGTCAGTAAAAGGACAGACCATCTGTGACCTCTTGGCAGCTAATCCAACTATAGATACCGCCGAGATATATGACGATCTACCCGATGAAACCCATGAAGTCAACGCAACTTCACACCAACAAGTATGGCGTTTGTACTTCGATGGTGCTTCTCGAGCGACCAATGTAGCAAGTGCTCCTGGACCTTCTAAGGTTTCCTCCGGAGTTGGAGTCGTCTTAGTTTCCCCAGGAAAACATGTGATGCCTCGAGCTTACTCGCTAACCAAGCCGTGTTCAAACAACGTAGCTGAGTATAATGCATTGCTTATTGGACTCAGCTTTGCTAAAGAGCTGGGGGTTAAGTATCTCGAAGCCTTCGGTGATTCTCAACTAATAGTTAAACAAGTTCAGGGAGAGTATGAGGTCATAAATCAAGATTTAATACCATACCACAAGATGGCCATCGAGATGGCAGAATCGTTTGAAGGATTCTTCATCGAATATATTCCACGCCTACAAAACACGTACGCAGATGCGCTGGCAGCACTAGCCGTGTCCCTGGCTGTAGGCTGTCTAAAAATCACAATAGATAGTCGATCCCTATCAAGCCCGGATAATGAAAGTTACAATCAGACGACTTTCTGATCTTTGCATCCGCAACTCTGCAACCGCTATAAACACGGCCTCATCTCTGAGATGACTGATCTTGATGGCTGCGACAACAGCATGACTAATATGATGCTGATGAGCAGTGTAATGATTTTAGAAATCAAAGGTTGGACTTAGTTGGTGAGTTGCTTGGTAGAGAGCTATGGGCAAATATTCATCTTCAAAACACTATGGATGTTGATTCCCGTCTAACTCCAACAACGAAAGCTACAATCAAATAGCTTTCGGGTCGACAATCGAAAGCGGTAAATAGAGGACCTTTCACGTAGATCGAGAAGAGTTACAATTCGACGACGCTTCCGACAACTGATGAAAGCTCTATTCTGCAGCCTTCGCAACCAACAGTGAGAGTTACAATCTGACGACTCTCATATCCTATAACAGGCAAGGATCAATAAACAATAGCCTTTGCAATGTTATAATGGATGAGGTTACAAGTCAACAACCTCTCTCGAACGCAGAAAGTCATTCCTGCGTTTCTCAAGTTCAAAACGCACACTTGTGTGTTCCTCAGCAGACATCGAACTCTGTAACGCAGAGTTAAAGTACAAGACGCACACATAACGTGCGTTCTTCAATAGACTCAACTATGTGCCCCAAACTCTGGACGCAGAGTTGAGCTTCAACGCACATGGCCTGTACGTCTCAAATCCCCAACAGAGATTTAATTCTGCGTCTCAAGCCTTGGACGCAGAGTTAAACCCCAGAACGCCGACTGAGGCGTTTTGACTTGTTCAGATACAAGCCGAACGGCCTCAAAACCGTTATCCCACGTTCTGAGGGATTCTCGCCCACAAAGGAGCGGAAATAGGGGTTGCTTACACCCCTCATCCCCCTATAAATAACCGACTTACTCAACAGAGTAGAGGGTGGATCAGTTGGTTGGTTGATCGGCTTTTAATAGTAAAACCGCATAAGGTTAAAGAGGAGCTGGCATCAAACCCGCCCAAGGTCAACAAATCTCAGCAGTTCAACAGCACGAAGAAGGAGATCTTTTGAAGATCAAAGAACTGATCAACGATCAGTTAATCAAATCTCGGAGGATCCCTTCATCAACGTCATAATACACTTGGCAATTAACCGAATCTTCGGTTCCAACAACTCTGTTACAGAGTTTTAACTCATTCTGAGTTCTTAAACTCGTCAAGAGTTCTTAATTAACTTGCAACACAAGTTAATCACATCAAACCAAACATTCGGTTTTCAACAACTCTTGTCAGAGTTCTTAACTCGTTCAGAGTTCTTTACACTCGTTAAGAGTTCTAAACCGAAGTCAGCAAGCACTTCAATTATTCCAGTGAAGAAGGACGGTCGGATCGTCAACGGAGAGCAAGTTCGACAATCGAAGGAGGCACTCCATCGCTACCGAGAAGAACCCAGTTTTAAACAAAGGGGAGAATCAAATTCATTCTCCTCTCTTTTGTAATCGGAATCCAAATTGTAATTGATTTTGAGAGAAATACAAGTCAAATTTTTTCTTTTATTTCTTTTACTACAAATTTCCAACAAACAAAAGATGGCGACTCTGCTGGGGAATAGCTTCTCTGACGAGGAAGTGGTGGCGCAATCCGACGTTCACCTTGCTGGAACCACCGTCGAAACTCTCGTCGTAGAGTTCGACCAAGCCAAGTATGAGGAGGTCCTCTCCTCTGGGTCCCTTAGCCCAAAAGCTAGGCGTGATACCCACAGGACCTCTACGGAGGTCAACACTACTGCTGAGATGCCAAAGAAAGCCCTCTCCTTTGGACAAGACCTTAAACTTGCTCTGCGAGTTGAAGATTCCTCCCCCGTATCACTACGGCAAACAATAGGTCAAAAGAGACCTATGTCGGAGGAAAATCCAACCAACGCCGACGATGCCGCGGCCAAGGCCTTGAAACAGACCAAGAAAAATGCTGCTCGACGAAGGAGAAGATCCTTACGGCGAGCATACTTGCGGAACACCCAAGCTACTGCCCAACGCAAAAACTGCGTTTCTGAGCCTGTGCCCGAACTGTGCGTTTCTGCTCCAGAACGCACACTTCGTGGCAATGAACCCGACTATGAGCCTCGGGTTATTCAACTCAAACGCGACCCTCAGTGGCGCGTTGTTCAACATAGACGCACACCTCAAAAGTGCGTCCCAAAATGTGACTTCCAAAGGCACGTTCAATCATTCAAACGCACGCCACAACCGTGCGTTCAGTCAAAACAAGACCCTCAAGGGTCTGTTCAAACAACCAAACGCACACCACAAGTGTATGTTCAATTAAAACCCGACCCTCAGGGGTCTGGGTCATCAAACAAACGCACGCCACAAGTGTGCGTTCAATCAGAACCCGACCCTCAGGGGTCTGGGTCATCAACCAAACGCACATCACAAGTGTGCGTTCAAACAAAGAACGACCCTCAGGGGTCTGTTTCAATATCCAAATGCACATCACAAGTGTGCGTTCAAACAAAGAACGACCCTCAGGGGTCTGTTTCAATATCAAAACACACATCACAAGTGTGCGTTCAAACAAAGAACGACCCTCAGGGGTCTGTTTCAACATCAAAACGCACACCACAAGTGTGCGTTCAATCAGGACAAGATCCACAAGGATCTAGTCCATCAGTCAAACACAGGCCTCGGCCTCGTGTTTATAAACCTAAACGCGACTCTCGTGTTTCTTATCAAGAGCATGACACGGTCCGTCAGGTTCAAAAGGGACAACATGGATTTAAGATTCGTGCCCAACCCATCCAAGGGCAGGGGGTTCCATCCCCACCTTCACAAAATCTTCCCCAGGTCTCCGACTTGCGTGAATTGCTGTCAAGAGGAAGGCCAACACAGCAAGTAGCTCATTCATGCCAGTGTGAGCGGCTCATATCTGCTGTCCTCTCTGAATGCAGTTGTTGTTCACCGGCGCCTAGGCAATCGGTGTTCAATAGATTGACGAATGTCGCTAGACCTGCTAAACGACAGCGTCGTCACAAAAAGAAGACCTCTGAAATCGAATATCCCGAGGTCACCATCAACATGATCGGTAGAGGAAAAGCCTCACGTTCCGATTCTGACGAGTCACAAAGAAGTAATTCCCCAACTGTTAGGGAAATTTGTGATCAGTTCGAAGGAGTATATAAGCATACTCGGACCCGGACAGGAGCTATTCGCCCGGTTAACTATCAAAAGTTAGCCAAAGGGATCACAATAAGTGATGAACATTCGGTAATAGCCGAATCTTAATCTTCGAGCTCGGTCGGAGCACAAGAGGTATCCGCTTACATGGCGGGAAACCCCGAGGACATAGCCAAAAGAGTAAAAGAACTGCATCCTCAGTCCACTAAAATGGATGAACTGGATGCTCGCCTCAATGCAATCGCCAACATAAGTGAGCTCCGCGAAGAAGGAGTGGTGAGGCCTTATCCTGCTGAGTGGGATATAGCTCCATACCCACCGAAGTTCAAAGCTCCAACCTTGCAACCGTTCGATGGCACAGGATCGCCAAATCAGCACATCTACTACTTCAAATCTCAAACTGGAGATGTGGTGGCGAACGATGCCATTCTGACACGCTTGTTCATTGGCACTCTTAAAGGAGTAGCCTTTGAATGGTTTATGAAATTGCCTGCTGGATCTATTCAGAAATGGGTAGATTTAGAAAGGCTTTTCTTGGCTAGGTTCTTCGAGGACGATACAGAAGTTTCTGTCCCAACTCTTCTCGCCACCAAACAGAGGAAAGGAGAGTCTATCAAGACCTATGTAGAGAGGTTCCGCAGCATGGCATTGCGATGCCCCTCAGGTATGACCCAATCAACCTTGGTTGAAACTTGCAGGCACAACTTGCAGACTCAACTCCTTGCCCAAATGGGAGTAGCGGAGTGTCGCTCTTGGAGGCAATTGGTTTCACAAGGAGAACAAGCTGAAGAGATTGTAGCTCGGGTGAGAGCTGAAGAAGCTGCGCAGCCCAAACAGCAACAACAACAGCAACAGCAACGCAACCAGAACAACGCTCAGCGGTCTAAAGGAAAAGAGACCCTAGCAGCCGACTACTCTCGAGTACCACCGCCCACGAATCAAGGCAAAGCTCCCAATAACCAAAAAGTGCCCAAGCAGTATTCCTTCAAGGAGGAGCATGTAGACACTTTATTCCAGCTATTGCGGAAGAACAACAAGCTACAGCTTCCCGAAATTAGGAAGCCAGAGGAAGCAGGAAAGGTAGATGACCCTAATTACTGCCGCTATCACAGGTTCTTGGGACATCCTACTAGAAGATGTTACATCTTTAAGGACATCCTCCAGAATTTGGTGGACGCCAAAGTGCTTACTCTGAAACCTGAGCAGAAGACTGTTTCTACCAACATGATAGCAGTTCAGTTTGGTGATTTCCCTCTGGTGACGACCGCAGATGGCGTTGTCCCCATCCACAAAGGAGAAATGCGTCTAAAGAACACTGACTTGCACAGTCAGAAAGATAAAGGGTTGATCCCCCTCACCACTCCAAAAAGAGAAATCATGTGGGTTCATCCCGATTTAGTAGGAGACCAACAATGGACGAATACCTCATCCAAGAAGAAAGGAGGCAAGGCTAAGTCTACCAACATGATTAGCCCCTCCATTACTGAGAATGATGATCACCTCAAGACCCTCACAGATTCAGAGGAAGAGAGGATTGCCCTGGCTGCATACCCAGGAGACAACCCTGGTACTCGGTCTGGAAAGACTTACTTGAAAGACTACGACCAGAATACTCAAGAAGTTGAGGAACAGCCCCAAGACGCTGGGGGTTCTGTCCCCAGAAAGCCAGTTGATAAGGGAAAACAAAAAGAACTCCGGTTCAACAGGAATCTCCACCAGGAACCCGGGGAGTCGAGCACCCCCTTCCAATTCAATGTCATGGCACAGTTGGCCAACATACCGGCCAGAATTACGCTATATGAGCTCTTAAGGTTGTCCAAAACCACCAAGGAAGCTCTCATTGAGGCATTGAAGAATACAGAGAGCTTCATCACCCAAGTCATTCCAATTCCTGAAGCTTCGGAAGATCAAACTTGTCGGCAATGTCTGCAAGCGGCAAGAAGTTTACCCTGCATATCGTTTACTCAAGAAGATATGCAGGTTAAACACAAACACGACAGACCTTTGTACTACACAGGGTATATCGGATCTTCTGAAATCAGTCGTGTCCAGGTTGACCCGGGCTCCGCACTCAGCATCATGCCTTATAGGGTCATGCAGGTCTTAGGAATCCCTATGCACAGGTTGCACACTACCCAGACCACCATCTGACAGTGGCAATGAAGCTGATGTTGAACCAGATCCTGAAGAAGATTGTCCATGGGAACTGAATTTAGATGTAATGGGTCAGGATGAGAGTAATAATGATGTACCGAGCGAGGGTGAATGGTGCATTAATGAAGATTTTCTTTTGGAGTACTTGTCTGATGTATCCTCTAAAAATAAACAAATACAGAATGATCCTAATGCAGGTACCAATCCATTGCACGCACTGTGCACAGAGGCATCACTTACGTTGCCAATCAAATCGTTCTTCGCTTCAGATGAGGAAGCAGAGGACGCACAGAAGGCTTTCTTCA
>NW_017973490.1:0-21102 GCF_001876935.1 Asparagus officinalis
CTCTCGTCCGATCTCAGAATGAGATGATTAAAGATGCGTTAGAAAGCTGATGAAGAGACTTACAACTTTGAATAGCTGACCCACTTATGGTGTGGGCTTACAATGGCCGAGCCACTCATTGTGTGGGAGAGGCACAACTCTTGGCTGAGTTGTTTTGCCTTCGTACGTCCTCGGGTATTTTGGCTCTAACTCTCTCGTCCGATCTCGGAATGAGATGATTTAAGATGCGTTAGAAAGCTGATGAAGAGATTTACAACTTTCAATGGCTTAGCCACTCATGGTGTGGGCTTACAAAGGCCGAGCCACTCATTGTGTGGGCGAGACACAACTCCCGGCTGAGTTGTTTTGCCTTCGTACGTCCTCGGGTATTTTGGCTCTAACTCTCTCGTAGCCACTGGGGGTGGGGTTTTAAAGGGGCGGAGCCACTCATTGTGTGGGCGAGACACAACTCCTGGCTGAGTTGTTTTGCCTTCGTACGTCCTCGGGTATTTTGGCTCTAACTCTCTCGTCCGATCTCGGAATGAGATGATTCAAGATGCGTTAGAAAGCTCACAAAAAGACTTACAACTTTCTATAGACGAACCACTCATGGTGTGAGCTTACAATGGCCGAACCACTCATTGTGTGGGCGAGACACAACTCCTGGCTGAGTTGTTTTGCCTTCGTACGTCCTCGGGTATTTTGGCTCTAACTCTCTCGTCCGATCTCGGAATGAGATGATTCAAGATGCGTTAGAAAGCTGACGAAGAGACTTACAACTTTAAATGGCTGAACCACTCATGGTGTGGGCTTACAATTGCCGAGCCACTCATTGTGTGGGCGAGACACAACTCCTGGCTGAGTTGTTTTGCCTTCGTACGTCCTCGGGTATTTTGGCTCTAACTCTCTCGTCCGATCTCGGAATGAGATGATTCAAGATGCGTTAGAAAGCTGACGAAGAGACTTACAACTTTCAATGGCCGAGACACTCATGGTGTGGGCTTACAATGGCCGAGACACTTATTGTGTGGGCGAGACATAACTCCTGGCTAAGTTGTTTTGCCTTTGTACGTCCTCGGGTATTTTGGCTCTAACTCTCTCGTCCGATCTCGGAATGAGATGATTCAAGATGCGTTAGAAAGCTCACAAAGAGACTTACAACTTTCAATGGCCAAGCCACTCATGGTGTAGGCTTACAATGGCCGAGCCACTCATTGTGTGGGCGAGACACAACTCCTGGCTGAGTTGTTTTGCCTTCGTACGTCCTCGGGTATTTTGGCTCTAACTCTCTCGTCCGATCTCGGAATGAGATGATTCAAGATGCGTTAGAAAGCTCACAAAGAGACTTACAACTTTCAATGGCCGAGCCACTCATGGTGTGGGCTTACAATGGCCGAGCCACTCATTGTGTGGGCGAGACACAACTCCCGGCTGAGTTGTTTTGCCTTCGTACCTCCTCGGGTATTTTGGCTCCAACTCTCTCGTCCGATATCGAAATGAGATGATTCAAGATGCGTTAGAAAGCTGACGAAGAGACTTACAACGTTCAATGGCCGAGGCACTCATGGTGTGGGCTTACAATGGACGAGACACTCATTGTGTGGGCGAGACACAACTCCTGGCTGAGTTGTTTTGCCTTCGTACGTCCTCGGGTATTTTGGCTCTAACTCTCTCGTCCGATCTCGGAATGAGATGATTCAAGATGCGTTAGAAAGCTCACAAAGAGACTTACAACTTTCAATGGCCAAGCCACTCATGGTGTAGGCTTACAATGGCCGAGCCACTCATTGTGTGGGCGAGACACAACTCCTGGCTGAGTTGTTTTGCCTTCGTACGTCCTCGGGTATTTTGGCTCTAACTCTCTCGTCCGATCTCGGAATGAGATGATTCAAGATGCGTTAGAAAGCTCACAAAGAGACTTACAACTTTCAATGGCCAAGCCACTCATGGTGTAGGCTTACAATGGCCGAGCCACTCATTGTGTGGGCGAGACACAACTCCTGGCTGAGTTGTTTTGCCTTCGTACGTCCTCGGGTATTTTGGCTCTAACTCTCTCGTCCGATCTCGGAATGAGATGATTCAAGATGCGTTAGAAAGCTCACAAAGAGACTTACAACTTTCAATGGCCAAGCCACTCATGGTGTAGGCTTACAATGGCCGAGCCACTCATTGTGTGGGCGAGACACAACTCCTGGCTGAGTTGTTTTGCCTTCGTACGTCCTCGGGTATTTTGGCTCTAACTCTCTCGTCCGATCTCGGAATGAGATGATTCAAGATGCGTTAGAAAGCTCACAAAGAGACTTACAACTTTCAATGGCCACGCCACTCATGGTGTGGGCTTACAATGGCCGAGCCACTCATTGTGTGGGCGAGACACAACTCCTGGCTGAGTTGTTTTGCCTTCGTACGTCCTCGGGTATTTTGGCTCTAACTCTCTCGTCCGATCTCGGAATGAGATGATTCAAGATGCGTTAGAAAGCTCACAAAGAGACTTACAACTTTCAATGGCCACGCCACTCATGGTGTGGGCTTACAATGGCCGAGCCACTCATTGTGTGGGCGAGACACAACTCCTGGCTGAGTTGTTTTGCCTTCGTACGTCCTCGGGTATTTTGGCTCTAACTCTCTCGTCCGATCTCGGAATGAGATGATTCAAGATGCGTTAGAAAGCTCACAAAGAGACTTACAACTTTCAATGGCCACGCCACTCATGGTGTGGGCTTACAATGGCCGAGCCACTCATTGTGTGGGCGAGACACAACTCCTGGCTGAGTTGTTTTGCCTTCGTACGTCCTCGGGTATTTTGGCTCTAACTCTCTCGTCCGATCTCGGAATGAGATGATTCAAGATGCGTTAGAAAGCTCACAAAGAGACTTACAACTTTCAATGGCCACGCCACTCATGGTGTGGGCTTACAATGGCCGAGCCACTCATTGTGTGGGCGAGACACAACTCCTGGCTGAGTTGTTTTGCCTTCGTACGTCCTCGGGTATTTTGGCTCTAACTCTCTCGTCCGATCTCGGAATGAGATGATTCAAGATGCGTTAGAAAGCTCACAAAGAGACTTACAACTTTCAATGGCCACGCCACTCATGGTGTGGGCTTACAATGGCCGAGCCACTCATTGTGTGGGCGAGACACAACTCCTGGCTGAGTTGTTTTGCCTTCGTACGTCCTCGGGTATTTTGGCTCTAACTCTCTCGTCCGATCTCGGAATGAGATGATTCAAGATGCGTTAGAAAGCTCACAAAGAGACTTACAACTTTCAATGGCCACGCCACTCATGGTGTGGGCTTACAATGGCCGAGCCACTCATTGTGTGGGCGAGACACAACTCCTGGCTGAGTTGTTTTGCCTTCGTACGTCCTCGGGTATTTTGGCTCTAACTCTCTCGTCCGATCTCGGAATGAGATGATTCAAGATGCGTTAGAAAGCTCACAAAGAGACTTACAAATTTCAATGGCCAAGCCACTCATGGTATGGGCTTACAATGGCCGAGCCACTCATTGTGTGGGCGAGACACAACTCCTGGCTGAGTTGTTTTGCCTTCGTACGTCCTCGGGTATTTTGGCTCTAACTCTCTCGTCCGATCTCGGAATGAGATGATTCAAGATGCGTTAGAAAGCTCACAAAGAGACTTACAACTTTCAATGGCCAAGCCACTCATGGTGTAGGCTTACAATGGCCGAGCCACTCATTGTGTGGGCGAGACACAACTCCTGGCTGAGTTGTTTTGCCTTCGTACGTCCTCGGGTATTTTGGCTCTAACTCTCTCGTCCGATCTCGGAATGAGATGATTCAAGATGCGTTAGAAAGCTCACAAAGAGACTTACAACTTTCAATGGCCAAGCCACTCATGGTGTAGGCTTACAATGGCCGAGCCACTCATTGTGTGGGCGAGACACAACTCCTGGCTGAGTTGTTTTGCCTTCGTACGTCCTCGGGTATTTTGGCTCTAACTCTCTCGTCCGATCTCGGAATGAGATGATTCAAGATGCGTTAGAAAGCTCACAAAGAGACTTACAACTTTCAATGGCCAAGCCACTCATGGTGTAGGCTTACAATGGCCGAGCCACTCATTGTGTGGGCGAGACACAACTCCTGGCTGAGTTGTTTTGCCTTCGTACGTCCTCGGGTATTTTGGCTCTAACTCTCTCGTCCGATCTCGGAATGAGATGATTCAAGATGCGTTAGAAAGCTCACAAAGAGACTTACAACTTTCAATGGCCAAGCCACTCATGGTGTAGGCTTACAATGGCCGAGCCACTCATTGTGTGGGCGAGACACAACTCCTGGCTGAGTTGTTTTGCCTTCGTACGTCCTCGGGTATTTTGGCTCTAACTCTCTCGTCCGATCTCGGAATGAGATGATTCAAGATGCGTTAGAAAGCTCACAAAGAGACTTACAACTTTCAATGGCCAAGCCACTCATGGTGTAGGCTTACAATGGCCGAGCCACTCATTGTGTGGGCGAGACACAACTCCTGGCTGAGTTGTTTTGCCTTCGTACGTCCTCGGGTATTTTGGCTCTAACTCTCTCGTCCGATCTCGGAATGAGATGATTCAAGATGCGTTAGAAAGCTCACAAAGAGACTTACAACTTTCAATGGCCAAGCCACTCATGGTGTAGGCTTACAATGGCCGAGCCACTCATTGTGTGGGCGAGACACAACTCCTGGCTGAGTTGTTTTGCCTTCGTACGTCCTCGGGTATTTTGGCTCTAACTCTCTCGTCCGATCTCGGAATGAGATGATTCAAGATGCGTTAGAAAGCTCACAAAGAGACTTACAACTTTCAATGGCCAAGCCACTCATGGTGTAGGCTTACAATGGCCGAGCCACTCATTGTGTGGGCGAGACACAACTCCTGGCTGAGTTGTTTTGCCTTCGTACGTCCTCGGGTATTTTGGCTCTAACTCTCTCGTCCGATCTCGGAATGAGATGATTCAAGATGCGTTAGAAAGCTCACAAAGAGACTTACAACTTTCAATGGCCAAGCCACTCATGGTGTAGGCTTACAATGGCCGAGCCACTCATTGTGTGGGCGAGACACAACTCCTGGCTGAGTTGTTTTGCCTTCGTACGTCCTCGGGTATTTTGGCTCTAACTCTCTCGTCCGATCTCGGAATGAGATGATTCAAGATGCGTTAGAAAGCTCACAAAGAGACTTACAACTTTCAATGGCCAAGCCACTCATGGTGTAGGCTTACAATGGCCGAGCCACTCATTGTGTGGGCGAGACACAACTCCTGGCTGAGTTGTTTTGCCTTCGTACGTCCTCGGGTATTTTGGCTCTAACTCTCTCGTCCGATCTCGGAATGAGATGATTCAAGATGCGTTAGAAAGCTCACAAAGAGACTTACAACTTTCAATGGCCAAGCCACTCATGGTGTAGGCTTACAATGGCCGAGCCACTCATTGTGTGGGCGAGACACAACTCCTGGCTGAGTTGTTTTGCCTTCGTACGTCCTCGGGTATTTTGGCTCTAACTCTCTCGTCCGATCTCGGAATGAGATGATTCAAGATGCGTTAGAAAGCTCACAAAGAGACTTACAACTTTCAATGGCCAAGCCACTCATGGTGTAGGCTTACAATGGCCGAGCCACTCATTGTGTGGGCGAGACACAACTCCTGGCTGAGTTGTTTTGCCTTCGTACGTCCTCGGGTATTTTGGCTCTAACTCTCTCGTCCGATCTCGGAATGAGATGATTCAAGATGCGTTAGAAAGCTCACAAAGAGACTTACAACTTTCAATGGCCAAGCCACTCATGGTGTAGGCTTACAATGGCCGAGCCACTCATTGTGTGGGCGAGACACAACTCCTGGCTGAGTTGTTTTGCCTTCGTACGTCCTCGGGTATTTTGGCTCTAACTCTCTCGTCCGATCTCGGAATGAGATGATTCAAGATGCGTTAGAAAGCTCACAAAGAGACTTACAACTTTCAATGGCCAAGCCACTCATGGTGTAGGCTTACAATGGCCGAGCCACTCATTGTGTGGGCGAGACACAACTCCTGGCTGAGTTGTTTTGCCTTCGTACGTCCTCGGGTATTTTGGCTCTAACTCTCTCGTCCGATCTCGGAATGAGATGATTCAAGATGCGTTAGAAAGCTCACAAAGAGACTTACAACTTTCAATGGCCAAGCCACTCATGGTGTAGGCTTACAATGGCCGAGCCACTCATTGTGTGGGCGAGACACAACTCCTGGCTGAGTTGTTTTGCCTTCGTACGTCCTCGGGTATTTTGGCTCTAACTCTCTCGTCCGATCTCGGAATGAGATGATTCAAGATGCGTTAGAAAGCTCACAAAGAGACTTACAACTTTCAATGGCCAAGCCACTCATGGTGTAGGCTTACAATGGCCGAGCCACTCATTGTGTGGGCGAGACACAACTCCTGGCTGAGTTGTTTTGCCTTCGTACGTCCTCGGGTATTTTGGCTCTAACTCTCTCGTCCGATCTCGGAATGAGATGATTCAAGATGCGTTAGAAAGCTCACAAAGAGACTTACAACTTTCAATGGCCAAGCCACTCATGGTGTAGGCTTACAATGGCCGAGCCACTCATTGTGTGGGCGAGACACAACTCCTGGCTGAGTTGTTTTGCCTTCGTACGTCCTCGGGTATTTTGGCTCTAACTCTCTCGTCCGATCTCGGAATGAGATGATTCAAGATGCGTTAGAAAGCTCACAAAGAGACTTACAACTTTCAATGGCCAAGCCACTCATGGTGTAGGCTTACAATGGCCGAGCCACTCATTGTGTGGGCGAGACACAACTCCTGGCTGAGTTGTTTTGCCTTCGTACGTCCTCGGGTATTTTGGCTCTAACTCTCTCGTCCGATCTCGGAATGAGATGATTCAAGATGCGTTAGAAAGCTCACAAAGAGACTTACAACTTTCAATGGCCAAGCCACTCATGGTGTAGGCTTACAATGGCCGAGCCACTCATTGTGTGGGCGAGACACAACTCCTGGCTGAGTTGTTTTGCCTTCGTACGTCCTCGGGTATTTTGGCTCTAACTCTCTCGTCCGATCTCGGAATGAGATGATTCAAGATGCGTTAGAAAGCTCACAAAGAGACTTACAACTTTCAATGGCCAAGCCACTCATGGTGTAGGCTTACAATGGCCGAGCCACTCATTGTGTGGGCGAGACACAACTCCTGGCTGAGTTGTTTTGCCTTCGTACGTCCTCGGGTATTTTGGCTCTAACTCTCTCGTCCGATCTCGGAATGAGATGATTCAAGATGCGTTAGAAAGCTCACAAAGAGACTTACAACTTTCAATGGCCAAGCCACTCATGGTGTAGGCTTACAATGGCCGAGCCACTCATTGTGTGGGCGAGACACAACTCCTGGCTGAGTTGTTTTGCCTTCGTACGTCCTCGGGTATTTTGGCTCTAACTCTCTCGTCCGATCTCGGAATGAGATGATTCAAGATGCGTTAGAAAGCTCACAAAGAGACTTACAACTTTCAATGGCCAAGCCACTCATGGTGTAGGCTTACAATGGCCGAGCCACTCATTGTGTGGGCGAGACACAACTCCTGGCTGAGTTGTTTTGCCTTCGTACGTCCTCGGGTATTTTGGCTCTAACTCTCTCGTCCGATCTCGGAATGAGATGATTCAAGATGCGTTAGAAAGCTCACAAAGAGACTTACAACTTTCAATGGCCAAGCCACTCATGGTGTAGGCTTACAATGGCCGAGCCACTCATTGTGTGGGCGAGACACAACTCCTGGCTGAGTTGTTTTGCCTTCGTACGTCCTCGGGTATTTTGGCTCTAACTCTCTCGTCCGATCTCGGAATGAGATGATTCAAGATGCGTTAGAAAGCTCACAAAGAGACTTACAACTTTCAATGGCCAAGCCACTCATGGTGTAGGCTTACAATGGCCGAGCCACTCATTGTGTGGGCGAGACACAACTCCTGGCTGAGTTGTTTTGCCTTCGTACGTCCTCGGGTATTTTGGCTCTAACTCTCTCGTCCGATCTCGGAATGAGATGATTCAAGATGCGTTAGAAAGCTCACAAAGAGACTTACAACTTTCAATGGCCAAGCCACTCATGGTGTAGGCTTACAATGGCCGAGCCACTCATTGTGTGGGCGAGACACAACTCCTGGCTGAGTTGTTTTGCCTTCGTACGTCCTCGGGTATTTTGGCTCTAACTCTCTCGTCCGATCTCGGAATGAGATGATTCAAGATGCGTTAGAAAGCTCACAAAGAGACTTACAACTTTCAATGGCCAAGCCACTCATGGTGTAGGCTTACAATGGCCGAGCCACTCATTGTGTGGGCGAGACACAACTCCTGGCTGAGTTGTTTTGCCTTCGTACGTCCTCGGGTATTTTGGCTCTAACTCTCTCGTCCGATCTCGGAATGAGATGATTCAAGATGCGTTAGAAAGCTCACAAAGAGACTTACAACTTTCAATGGCCAAGCCACTCATGGTGTAGGCTTACAATGGCCGAGCCACTCATTGTGTGGGCGAGACACAACTCCTGGCTGAGTTGTTTTGCCTTCGTACGTCCTCGGGTATTTTGGCTCTAACTCTCTCGTCCGATCTCGGAATGAGATGATTCAAGATGCGTTAGAAAGCTCACAAAGAGACTTACAACTTTCAATGGCCAAGCCACTCATGGTGTAGGCTTACAATGGCCGAGCCACTCATTGTGTGGGCGAGACACAACTCCTGGCTGAGTTGTTTTGCCTTCGTACGTCCTCGGGTATTTTGGCTCTAACTCTCTCGTCCGATCTCGGAATGAGATGATTCAAGATGCGTTAGAAAGCTCACAAAGAGACTTACAACTTTCAATGGCCAAGCCACTCATGGTGTAGGCTTACAATGGCCGAGCCACTCATTGTGTGGGCGAGACACAACTCCTGGCTGAGTTGTTTTGCCTTCGTACGTCCTCGGGTATTTTGGCTCTAACTCTCTCGTCCGATCTCGGAATGAGATGATTCAAGATGCGTTAGAAAGCTCACAAAGAGACTTACAACTTTCAATGGCCAAGCCACTCATGGTGTAGGCTTACAATGGCCGAGCCACTCATTGTGTGGGCGAGACACAACTCCTGGCTGAGTTGTTTTGCCTTCGTACGTCCTCGGGTATTTTGGCTCTAACTCTCTCGTCCGATCTCGGAATGAGATGATTCAAGATGCGTTAGAAAGCTCACAAAGAGACTTACAACTTTCAATGGCCAAGCCACTCATGGTGTAGGCTTACAATGGCCGAGCCACTCATTGTGTGGGCGAGACACAACTCCTGGCTGAGTTGTTTTGCCTTCGTACGTCCTCGGGTATTTTGGCTCTAACTCTCTCGTCCGATCTCGGAATGAGATGATTCAAGATGCGTTAGAAAGCTCACAAAGAGACTTACAACTTTCAATGGCCAAGCCACTCATGGTGTAGGCTTACAATGGCCGAGCCACTCATTGTGTGGGCGAGACACAACTCCTGGCTGAGTTGTTTTGCCTTCGTACGTCCTCGGGTATTTTGGCTCTAACTCTCTCGTCCGATCTCGGAATGAGATGATTCAAGATGCGTTAGAAAGCTCACAAAGAGACTTACAACTTTCAATGGCCAAGCCACTCATGGTGTAGGCTTACAATGGCCGAGCCACTCATTGTGTGGGCGAGACACAACTCCTGGCTGAGTTGTTTTGCCTTCGTACGTCCTCGGGTATTTTGGCTCTAACTCTCTCGTCCGATCTCGGAATGAGATGATTCAAGATGCGTTAGAAAGCTCACAAAGAGACTTACAACTTTCAATGGCCAAGCCACTCATGGTGTAGGCTTACAATGGCCGAGCCACTCATTGTGTGGGCGAGACACAACTCCTGGCTGAGTTGTTTTGCCTTCGTACGTCCTCGGGTATTTTGGCTCTAACTCTCTCGTCCGATCTCGGAATGAGATGATTCAAGATGCGTTAGAAAGCTCACAAAGAGACTTACAACTTTCAATGGCCAAGCCACTCATGGTGTAGGCTTACAATGGCCGAGCCACTCATTGTGTGGGCGAGACACAACTCCTGGCTGAGTTGTTTTGCCTTCGTACGTCCTCGGGTATTTTGGCTCTAACTCTCTCGTCCGATCTCGGAATGAGATGATTCAAGATGCGTTAGAAAGCTCACAAAGAGACTTACAACTTTCAATGGCCAAGCCACTCATGGTGTAGGCTTACAATGGCCGAGCCACTCATTGTGTGGGCGAGACACAACTCCTGGCTGAGTTGTTTTGCCTTCGTACGTCCTCGGGTATTTTGGCTCTAACTCTCTCGTCCGATCTCGGAATGAGATGATTCAAGATGCGTTAGAAAGCTCACAAAGAGACTTACAACTTTCAATGGCCAAGCCACTCATGGTGTAGGCTTACAATGGCCGAGCCACTCATTGTGTGGGCGAGACACAACTCCTGGCTGAGTTGTTTTGCCTTCGTACGTCCTCGGGTATTTTGGCTCTAACTCTCTCGTCCGATCTCGGAATGAGATGATTCAAGATGCGTTAGAAAGCTCACAAAGAGACTTACAACTTTCAATGGCCAAGCCACTCATGGTGTAGGCTTACAATGGCCGAGCCACTCATTGTGTGGGCGAGACACAACTCCTGGCTGAGTTGTTTTGCCTTCGTACGTCCTCGGGTATTTTGGCTCTAACTCTCTCGTCCGATCTCGGAATGAGATGATTCAAGATGCGTTAGAAAGCTCACAAAGAGACTTACAACTTTCAATGGCCAAGCCACTCATGGTGTAGGCTTACAATGGCCGAGCCACTCATTGTGTGGGCGAGACACAACTCCTGGCTGAGTTGTTTTGCCTTCGTACGTCCTCGGGTATTTTGGCTCTAACTCTCTCGTCCGATCTCGGAATGAGATGATTCAAGATGCGTTAGAAAGCTCACAAAGAGACTTACAACTTTCAATGGCCAAGCCACTCATGGTGTAGGCTTACAATGGCCGAGCCACTCATTGTGTGGGCGAGACACAACTCCTGGCTGAGTTGTTTTGCCTTCGTACGTCCTCGGGTATTTTGGCTCTAACTCTCTCGTCCGATCTCGGAATGAGATGATTCAAGATGCGTTAGAAAGCTCACAAAGAGACTTACAACTTTCAATGGCCAAGCCACTCATGGTGTAGGCTTACAATGGCCGAGCCACTCATTGTGTGGGCGAGACACAACTCCTGGCTGAGTTGTTTTGCCTTCGTACGTCCTCGGGTATTTTGGCTCTAACTCTCTCGTCCGATCTCGGAATGAGATGATTCAAGATGCGTTAGAAAGCTCACAAAGAGACTTACAACTTTCAATGGCCAAGCCACTCATGGTGTAGGCTTACAATGGCCGAGCCACTCATTGTGTGGGCGAGACACAACTCCTGGCTGAGTTGTTTTGCCTTCGTACGTCCTCGGGTATTTTGGCTCTAACTCTCTCGTCCGATCTCGGAATGAGATGATTCAAGATGCGTTAGAAAGCTCACAAAGAGACTTACAACTTTCAATGGCCAAGCCACTCATGGTGTAGGCTTACAATGGCCGAGCCACTCATTGTGTGGGCGAGACACAACTCCTGGCTGAGTTGTTTTGCCTTCGTACGTCCTCGGGTATTTTGGCTCTAACTCTCTCGTCCGATCTCGGAATGAGATGATTCAAGATGCGTTAGAAAGCTCACAAAGAGACTTACAACTTTCAATGGCCAAGCCACTCATGGTGTAGGCTTACAATGGCCGAGCCACTCATTGTGTGGGCGAGACACAACTCCTGGCTGAGTTGTTTTGCCTTCGTACGTCCTCGGGTATTTTGGCTCTAACTCTCTCGTCCGATCTCGGAATGAGATGATTCAAGATGCGTTAGAAAGCTCACAAAGAGACTTACAACTTTCAATGGCCAAGCCACTCATGGTGTAGGCTTACAATGGCCGAGCCACTCATTGTGTGGGCGAGACACAACTCCTGGCTGAGTTGTTTTGCCTTCGTACGTCCTCGGGTATTTTGGCTCTAACTCTCTCGTCCGATCTCGGAATGAGATGATTCAAGATGCGTTAGAAAGCTCACAAAGAGACTTACAACTTTCAATGGCCAAGCCACTCATGGTGTAGGCTTACAATGGCCGAGCCACTCATTGTGTGGGCGAGACACAACTCCTGGCTGAGTTGTTTTGCCTTCGTACGTCCTCGGGTATTTTGGCTCTAACTCTCTCGTCCGATCTCGGAATGAGATGATTCAAGATGCGTTAGAAAGCTCACAAAGAGACTTACAACTTTCAATGGCCAAGCCACTCATGGTGTAGGCTTACAATGGCCGAGCCACTCATTGTGTGGGCGAGACACAACTCCTGGCTGAGTTGTTTTGCCTTCGTACGTCCTCGGGTATTTTGGCTCTAACTCTCTCGTCCGATCTCGGAATGAGATGATTCAAGATGCGTTAGAAAGCTCACAAAGAGACTTACAACTTTCAATGGCCAAGCCACTCATGGTGTAGGCTTACAATGGCCGAGCCACTCATTGTGTGGGCGAGACACAACTCCTGGCTGAGTTGTTTTGCCTTCGTACGTCCTCGGGTATTTTGGCTCTAACTCTCTCGTCCGATCTCGGAATGAGATGATTCAAGATGCGTTAGAAAGCTCACAAAGAGACTTACAACTTTCAATGGCCAAGCCACTCATGGTGTAGGCTTACAATGGCCGAGCCACTCATTGTGTGGGCGAGACACAACTCCTGGCTGAGTTGTTTTGCCTTCGTACGTCCTCGGGTATTTTGGCTCTAACTCTCTCGTCCGATCTCGGAATGAGATGATTCAAGATGCGTTAGAAAGCTCACAAAGAGACTTACAACTTTCAATGGCCAAGCCACTCATGGTGTAGGCTTACAATGGCCGAGCCACTCATTGTGTGGGCGAGACACAACTCCTGGCTGAGTTGTTTTGCCTTCGTACGTCCTCGGGTATTTTGGCTCTAACTCTCTCGTCCGATCTCGGAATGAGATGATTCAAGATGCGTTAGAAAGCTCACAAAGAGACTTACAACTTTCAATGGCCAAGCCACTCATGGTGTAGGCTTACAATGGCCGAGCCACTCATTGTGTGGGCGAGACACAACTCCTGGCTGAGTTGTTTTGCCTTCGTACGTCCTCGGGTATTTTGGCTCTAACTCTCTCGTCCGATCTCGGAATGAGATGATTCAAGATGCGTTAGAAAGCTCACAAAGAGACTTACAACTTTCAATGGCCAAGCCACTCATGGTGTAGGCTTACAATGGCCGAGCCACTCATTGTGTGGGCGAGACACAACTCCTGGCTGAGTTGTTTTGCCTTCGTACGTCCTCGGGTATTTTGGCTCTAACTCTCTCGTCCGATCTCGGAATGAGATGATTCAAGATGCGTTAGAAAGCTCACAAAGAGACTTACAACTTTCAATGGCCAAGCCACTCATGGTGTAGGCTTACAATGGCCGAGCCACTCATTGTGTGGGCGAGACACAACTCCTGGCTGAGTTGTTTTGCCTTCGTACGTCCTCGGGTATTTTGGCTCTAACTCTCTCGTCCGATCTCGGAATGAGATGATTCAAGATGCGTTAGAAAGCTCACAAAGAGACTTACAACTTTCAATGGCCAAGCCACTCATGGTGTAGGCTTACAATGGCCGAGCCACTCATTGTGTGGGCGAGACACAACTCCTGGCTGAGTTGTTTTGCCTTCGTACGTCCTCGGGTATTTTGGCTCTAACTCTCTCGTCCGATCTCGGAATGAGATGATTCAAGATGCGTTAGAAAGCTCACAAAGAGACTTACAACTTTCAATGGCCAAGCCACTCATGGTGTAGGCTTACAATGGCCGAGCCACTCATTGTGTGGGCGAGACACAACTCCTGGCTGAGTTGTTTTGCCTTCGTACGTCCTCGGGTATTTTGGCTCTAACTCTCTCGTCCGATCTCGGAATGAGATGATTCAAGATGCGTTAGAAAGCTCACAAAGAGACTTACAACTTTCAATGGCCAAGCCACTCATGGTGTAGGCTTACAATGGCCGAGCCACTCATTGTGTGGGCGAGACACAACTCCTGGCTGAGTTGTTTTGCCTTCGTACGTCCTCGGGTATTTTGGCTCTAACTCTCTCGTCCGATCTCGGAATGAGATGATTCAAGATGCGTTAGAAAGCTCACAAAGAGACTTACAACTTTCAATGGCCAAGCCACTCATGGTGTAGGCTTACAATGGCCGAGCCACTCATTGTGTGGGCGAGACACAACTCCTGGCTGAGTTGTTTTGCCTTCGTACGTCCTCGGGTATTTTGGCTCTAACTCTCTCGTCCGATCTCGGAATGAGATGATTCAAGATGCGTTAGAAAGCTCACAAAGAGACTTACAACTTTCAATGGCCAAGCCACTCATGGTGTAGGCTTACAATGGCCGAGCCACTCATTGTGTGGGCGAGACACAACTCCTGGCTGAGTTGTTTTGCCTTCGTACGTCCTCGGGTATTTTGGCTCTAACTCTCTCGTCCGATCTCGGAATGAGATGATTCAAGATGCGTTAGAAAGCTCACAAAGAGACTTACAACTTTCAATGGCCAAGCCACTCATGGTGTAGGCTTACAATGGCCGAGCCACTCATTGTGTGGGCGAGACACAACTCCTGGCTGAGTTGTTTTGCCTTCGTACGTCCTCGGGTATTTTGGCTCTAACTCTCTCGTCCGATCTCGGAATGAGATGATTCAAGATGCGTTAGAAAGCTCACAAAGAGACTTACAACTTTCAATGGCCAAGCCACTCATGGTGTAGGCTTACAATGGCCGAGCCACTCATTGTGTGGGCGAGACACAACTCCTGGCTGAGTTGTTTTGCCTTCGTACGTCCTCGGGTATTTTGGCTCTAACTCTCTCGTCCGATCTCGGAATGAGATGATTCAAGATGCGTTAGAAAGCTCACAAAGAGACTTACAACTTTCAATGGCCAAGCCACTCATGGTGTAGGCTTACAATGGCCGAGCCACTCATTGTGTGGGCGAGACACAACTCCTGGCTGAGTTGTTTTGCCTTCGTACGTCCTCGGGTATTTTGGCTCTAACTCTCTCGTCCGATCTCGGAATGAGATGATTCAAGATGCGTTAGAAAGCTCACAAAGAGACTTACAACTTTCAATGGCCAAGCCACTCATGGTGTAGGCTTACAATGGCCGAGCCACTCATTGTGTGGGCGAGACACAACTCCTGGCTGAGTTGTTTTGCCTTCGTACGTCCTCGGGTATTTTGGCTCTAACTCTCTCGTCCGATCTCGGAATGAGATGATTCAAGATGCGTTAGAAAGCTCACAAAGAGACTTACAACTTTCAATGGCCAAGCCACTCATGGTGTAGGCTTACAATGGCCGAGCCACTCATTGTGTGGGCGAGACACAACTCCTGGCTGAGTTGTTTTGCCTTCGTACGTCCTCGGGTATTTTGGCTCTAACTCTCTCGTCCGATCTCGGAATGAGATGATTCAAGATGCGTTAGAAAGCTCACAAAGAGACTTACAACTTTCAATGGCCAAGCCACTCATGGTGTAGGCTTACAATGGCCGAGCCACTCATTGTGTGGGCGAGACACAACTCCTGGCTGAGTTGTTTTGCCTTCGTACGTCCTCGGGTATTTTGGCTCTAACTCTCTCGTCCGATCTCGGAATGAGATGATTCAAGATGCGTTAGAAAGCTCACAAAGAGACTTACAACTTTCAATGGCCAAGCCACTCATGGTGTAGGCTTACAATGGCCGAGCCACTCATTGTGTGGGCGAGACACAACTCCTGGCTGAGTTGTTTTGCCTTCGTACGTCCTCGGGTATTTTGGCTCTAACTCTCTCGTCCGATCTCGGAATGAGATGATTCAAGATGCGTTAGAAAGCTCACAAAGAGACTTACAACTTTCAATGGCCAAGCCACTCATGGTGTAGGCTTACAATGGCCGAGCCACTCATTGTGTGGGCGAGACACAACTCCTGGCTGAGTTGTTTTGCCTTCGTACGTCCTCGGGTATTTTGGCTCTAACTCTCTCGTCCGATCTCGGAATGAGATGATTCAAGATGCGTTAGAAAGCTCACAAAGAGACTTACAACTTTCAATGGCCAAGCCACTCATGGTGTAGGCTTACAATGGCCGAGCCACTCATTGTGTGGGCGAGACACAACTCCTGGCTGAGTTGTTTTGCCTTCGTACGTCCTCGGGTATTTTGGCTCTAACTCTCTCGTCCGATCTCGGAATGAGATGATTCAAGATGCGTTAGAAAGCTCACAAAGAGACTTACAACTTTCAATGGCCAAGCCACTCATGGTGTAGGCTTACAATGGCCGAGCCACTCATTGTGTGGGCGAGACACAACTCCTGGCTGAGTTGTTTTGCCTTCGTACGTCCTCGGGTATTTTGGCTCTAACTCTCTCGTCCGATCTCGGAATGAGATGATTCAAGATGCGTTAGAAAGCTCACAAAGAGACTTACAACTTTCAATGGCCAAGCCACTCATGGTGTAGGCTTACAATGGCCGAGCCACTCATTGTGTGGGCGAGACACAACTCCTGGCTGAGTTGTTTTGCCTTCGTACGTCCTCGGGTATTTTGGCTCTAACTCTCTCGTCCGATCTCGGAATGAGATGATTCAAGATGCGTTAGAAAGCTCACAAAGAGACTTACAACTTTCAATGGCCAAGCCACTCATGGTGTAGGCTTACAATGGCCGAGCCACTCATTGTGTGGGCGAGACACAACTCCTGGCTGAGTTGTTTTGCCTTCGTACGTCCTCGGGTATTTTGGCTCTAACTCTCTCGTCCGATCTCGGAATGAGATGATTCAAGATGCGTTAGAAAGCTCACAAAGAGACTTACAACTTTCAATGGCCAAGCCACTCATGGTGTAGGCTTACAATGGCCGAGCCACTCATTGTGTGGGCGAGACACAACTCCTGGCTGAGTTGTTTTGCCTTCGTACGTCCTCGGGTATTTTGGCTCTAACTCTCTCGTCCGATCTCGGAATGAGATGATTCAAGATGCGTTAGAAAGCTCACAAAGAGACTTACAACTTTCAATGGCCAAGCCACTCATGGTGTAGGCTTACAATGGCCGAGCCACTCATTGTGTGGGCGAGACACAACTCCTGGCTGAGTTGTTTTGCCTTCGTACGTCCTCGGGTATTTTGGCTCTAACTCTCTCGTCCGATCTCGGAATGAGATGATTCAAGATGCGTTAGAAAGCTCACAAAGAGACTTACAACTTTCAATGGCCAAGCCACTCATGGTGTAGGCTTACAATGGCCGAGCCACTCATTGTGTGGGCGAGACACAACTCCTGGCTGAGTTGTTTTGCCTTCGTACGTCCTCGGGTATTTTGGCTCTAACTCTCTCGTCCGATCTCGGAATGAGATGATTCAAGATGCGTTAGAAAGCTCACAAAGAGACTTACAACTTTCAATGGCCAAGCCACTCATGGTGTAGGCTTACAATGGCCGAGCCACTCATTGTGTGGGCGAGACACAACTCCTGGCTGAGTTGTTTTGCCTTCGTACGTCCTCGGGTATTTTGGCTCTAACTCTCTCGTCCGATCTCGGAATGAGATGATTCAAGATGCGTTAGAAAGCTCACAAAGAGACTTACAACTTTCAATGGCCAAGCCACTCATGGTGTAGGCTTACAATGGCCGAGCCACTCATTGTGTGGGCGAGACACAACTCCTGGCTGAGTTGTTTTGCCTTCGTACGTCCTCGGGTATTTTGGCTCTAACTCTCTCGTCCGATCTCGGAATGAGATGATTCAAGATGCGTTAGAAAGCTCACAAAGAGACTTACAACTTTCAATGGCCAAGCCACTCATGGTGTAGGCTTACAATGGCCGAGCCACTCATTGTGTGGGCGAGACACAACTCCTGGCTGAGTTGTTTTGCCTTCGTACGTCCTCGGGTATTTTGGCTCTAACTCTCTCGTCCGATCTCGGAATGAGATGATTCAAGATGCGTTAGAAAGCTCACAAAGAGACTTACAACTTTCAATGGCCAAGCCACTCATGGTGTAGGCTTACAATGGCCGAGCCACTCATTGTGTGGGCGAGACACAACTCCTGGCTGAGTTGTTTTGCCTTCGTACGTCCTCGGGTATTTTGGCTCTAACTCTCTCGTCCGATCTCGGAATGAGATGATTCAAGATGCGTTAGAAAGCTCACAAAGAGACTTACAACTTTCAATGGCCAAGCCACTCATGGTGTAGGCTTACAATGGCCGAGCCACTCATTGTGTGGGCGAGACACAACTCCTGGCTGAGTTGTTTTGCCTTCGTACGTCCTCGGGTATTTTGGCTCTAACTCTCTCGTCCGATCTCGGAATGAGATGATTCAAGATGCGTTAGAAAGCTCACAAAGAGACTTACAACTTTCAATGGCCAAGCCACTCATGGTGTAGGCTTACAATGGCCGAGCCACTCATTGTGTGGGCGAGACACAACTCCTGGCTGAGTTGTTTTGCCTTCGTACGTCCTCGGGTATTTTGGCTCTAACTCTCTCGTCCGATCTCGGAATGAGATGATTCAAGATGCGTTAGAAAGCTCACAAAGAGACTTACAACTTTCAATGGCCAAGCCACTCATGGTGTAGGCTTACAATGGCCGAGCCACTCATTGTGTGGGCGAGACACAACTCCTGGCTGAGTTGTTTTGCCTTCGTACGTCCTCGGGTATTTTGGCTCTAACTCTCTCGTCCGATCTCGGAATGAGATGATTCAAGATGCGTTAGAAAGCTCACAAAGAGACTTACAACTTTCAATGGCCAAGCCACTCATGGTGTAGGCTTACAATGGCCGAGCCACTCATTGTGTGGGCGAGACACAACTCCTGGCTGAGTTGTTTTGCCTTCGTACGTCCTCGGGTATTTTGGCTCTAACTCTCTCGTCCGATCTCGGAATGAGATGATTCAAGATGCGTTAGAAAGCTCACAAAGAGACTTACAACTTTCAATGGCCAAGCCACTCATGGTGTAGGCTTACAATGGCCGAGCCACTCATTGTGTGGGCGAGACACAACTCCTGGCTGAGTTGTTTTGCCTTCGTACGTCCTCGGGTATTTTGGCTCTAACTCTCTCGTCCGATCTCGGAATGAGATGATTCAAGATGCGTTAGAAAGCTCACAAAGAGACTTACAACTTTCAATGGCCAAGCCACTCATGGTGTAGGCTTACAATGGCCGAGCCACTCATTGTGTGGGCGAGACACAACTCCTGGCTGAGTTGTTTTGCCTTCGTACGTCCTCGGGTATTTTGGCTCTAACTCTCTCGTCCGATCTCGGAATGAGATGATTCAAGATGCGTTAGAAAGCTCACAAAGAGACTTACAACTTTCAATGGCCAAGCCACTCATGGTGTAGGCTTACAATGGCCGAGCCACTCATTGTGTGGGCGAGACACAACTCCTGGCTGAGTTGTTTTGCCTTCGTACGTCCTCGGGTATTTTGGCTCTAACTCTCTCGTCCGATCTCGGAATGAGATGATTCAAGATGCGTTAGAAAGCTCACAAAGAGACTTACAACTTTCAATGGCCAAGCCACTCATGGTGTAGGCTTACAATGGCCGAGCCACTCATTGTGTGGGCGAGACACAACTCCTGGCTGAGTTGTTTTGCCTTCGTACGTCCTCGGGTATTTTGGCTCTAACTCTCTCGTCCGATCTCGGAATGAGATGATTCAAGATGCGTTAGAAAGCTCACAAAGAGACTTACAACTTTCAATGGCCAAGCCACTCATGGTGTAGGCTTACAATGGCCGAGCCACTCATTGTGTGGGCGAGACACAACTCCTGGCTGAGTTGTTTTGCCTTCGTACGTCCTCGGGTATTTTGGCTCTAACTCTCTCGTCCGATCTCGGAATGAGATGATTCAAGATGCGTTAGAAAGCTCACAAAGAGACTTACAACTTTCAATGGCCAAGCCACTCATGGTGTAGGCTTACAATGGCCGAGCCACTCATTGTGTGGGCGAGACACAACTCCTGGCTGAGTTGTTTTGCCTTCGTACGTCCTCGGGTATTTTGGCTCTAACTCTCTCGTCCGATCTCGGAATGAGATGATTCAAGATGCGTTAGAAAGCTCACAAAGAGACTTACAACTTTCAATGGCCAAGCCACTCATGGTGTAGGCTTACAATGGCCGAGCCACTCATTGTGTGGGCGAGACACAACTCCTGGCTGAGTTGTTTTGCCTTCGTACGTCCTCGGGTATTTTGGCTCTAACTCTCTCGTCCGATCTCGGAATGAGATGATTCAAGATGCGTTAGAAAGCTCACAAAGAGACTTACAACTTTCAATGGCCAAGCCACTCATGGTGTAGGCTTACAATGGCCGAGCCACTCATTGTGTGGGCGAGACACAACTCCTGGCTGAGTTGTTTTGCCTTCGTACGTCCTCGGGTATTTTGGCTCTAACTCTCTCGTCCGATCTCGGAATGAGATGATTCAAGATGCGTTAGAAAGCTCACAAAGAGACTTACAACTTTCAATGGCCAAGCCACTCATGGTGTAGGCTTACAATGGCCGAGCCACTCATTGTGTGGGCGAGACACAACTCCTGGCTGAGTTGTTTTGCCTTCGTACGTCCTCGGGTATTTTGGCTCTAACTCTCTCGTCCGATCTCGGAATGAGATGATTCAAGATGCGTTAGAAAGCTCACAAAGAGACTTACAACTTTCAATGGCCAAGCCACTCATGGTGTAGGCTTACAATGGCCGAGCCACTCATTGTGTGGGCGAGACACAACTCCTGGCTGAGTTGTTTTGCCTTCGTACGTCCTCGGGTATTTTGGCTCTAACTCTCTCGTCCGATCTCGGAATGAGATGATTCAAGATGCGTTAGAAAGCTCACAAAGAGACTTACAACTGAGACTTACAACTTTCAATGGCCGATCCACTCATGGTGTCGGCTTACAATGGCCGAGCCACTCATTGTGTGGGCGAGACACAACTCCTGGCTGAGTTGTTTTGCCTTCGTACGTCCTCGGATATTTTGGCTCCAACTCTCTCGTCCGATATCGGAATGAGATGATTCAAGATGCGTTAGAAAGCTGACGAAGAGACTTACAACTTTCACTTGCCGAGTCACTCATGGTGTGGGCTTACAATGGCCGAGCCACTCATTGTTTGGGCGAGACACAACTCCTGGCTGAGT